>NC_139024.1:51924930-52082167 GCF_964662115.1 Mustela nivalis | reverse complement strand
CTTCATAATATCAAAGTTCGATACAGTAAAGACAGAATTTATGTAAGTATTTTACAGATGATTTGGGTTTTTGTGGGGATAATTGTTTTAAATGCTGCTTTGTGGTTTTTGTCAAGCTTCAAATTTTCTAACAGGAAAATTTTATCTGAACCTATTGAATAGAGTGTGACCTCCATAAGGATAAGGATTTTTTTTTCTAGTTTACTGCTCTGAACACTTAATGAATATTTGTGGAATGAAATAATGAATTCAGAACATCATCTAATATCTTTCCAACTTAACAAGTCCAATTTGGTTGTTTCAAAAAACACTAATTATTTGGGATTTGATTTTTTATTTTTGGCATATGTCTATAAATATATTTAATTAATTCACTTTCATATTCTGGAAAAAGTTAAGGTAACTTAAAAAGATAAAGAATGTATATTGAAATAAAAACTTTAGTGACAAAGAAATATAAATTAAAATAGTACCTCAGTACCTGAGGAAATCTCAAAAACACTAAAACACTGATCATAGAGCCTAATAGTTGCAATATTTCATTAAACCTTATATAACTTACCTTATAAAACCAGAACATTAAAAAATGAAAGAAAGTGCTTTTAATATTAGTTAATAAGATTTATACCACATTGTTCAGATGGATACTTAACTAGTATGTTTTAATTATAATTATTTATTGGGGATGTATGAGGTTTTATTCTAATATGACCTAGTTGTAGATTCCTTTGTTAGTTGGAGATAAATGTAGTTCTCCTGTTGTAAAGATGGGACTCCATTATTTTTGAAAGAAGAAAACACATGGCTTCTTTGACTCTTCCCAGATCAAATGGCAGTCTTAATCTTTTATATCACTATCAATTTGCCTAATTATACTGACTTAATTCTGACTAAATTACCTTTAGTCTTTGCCACCTGTCCACATAGTGACAGCTGGGAAATAGAACTAGTCTTGTCTTTTTCAGGAGAGTTTACTTGCTGTCTTTCAATTGTATACAATATTAGTCTTCACTTTCTTTTTTGATTTTTTTCAGAATCAACTGAACAGGATATATTTGGGTTGATATGTGGCTATTTTTGATAGGAAGTATATTTAGAAGCAAAATTCACTCAATCAGCAAACTAATATTGAGAAGCTGCTGTATGCTAAATGCTGTTTTAGTTACCAAAATAATACACATGTTTTAAAACTTGTTAAAACAATTGAACTGTGGTAATAAGTTATTAAAAGTTGATTTGGAGCTAACCAGGAAGCATCACCTTTCAAATAAAAAAGGTCACTATTTTTTCTGTACATGCCTTATATCACTTGGTGGTAGAGCAGTCATGTTTATTTTAGCAAATTTTAATTGTTTTAATATTTTTTCTAGAAATTTGGAAAATTTTTATTACTTTTACAAGGAATGATTATACTTTTTAAGAATTGAGATACTTTATTTTAATTTGGGATATTTATATGAAAGCTTGACACTCATGGGATTTTTATTGGCCTTTTACTAAATTTCCTGTGTTGCAGTGTATTGCACATTACTGACTCTGACCATTAATAACTGGAGATTTATACGCATATTAGTTACACTTTCAAGAATATTAGTTGTCTTTTTTTCACATATAGTTGACCTACAAGTCTTTTCCTAAATTGCATGATTGATAAAAAAAAAAATTACCCGCTTTAGTTTTTGTTTTTCATGTATAATGTCTATTATCACTAGAGTATTTTAAGTTTATTCCTAGATTTTTTGATCTTTCTTTTCCTAAAATATGTATGCAGTTGGGCAAATGACCTCTGTTAGATTGTGACTGTCTGGCATCATCAGCTTCTGTTTGGAAAACTAGTATTTTCAAAGTTACCTGAGGCCATGATTGGTATGTTTTTTCCTAGCCAATTATGTCTTTTAGTTACAAAACTATTAAGAATCAGCAGTGCATAACTATAGTTATTATTACTATAACATATGGAAGAAATGGAAACAGTTTGGAATAAGAGTTTAGATTTGATTTTTTTTTATTTCTCACCAACCAAAATGATCACTTTTCTTCCTTAGACTTAAGTAGAACAACAGCTAACTCAAATTTAACATTTTCATTTGTTGCTAAAATCTCTGTTATTTTCCTTTGTTTCCCACAGAAAGATTATTACCTGGAATTTAAGATTTTTTTTACTCCACTGCAGTAAACATTTTTGAGAGCATTCATTGAATTTTAGATTAGTAGTCTGAGAGTTCTTGGTTTCTGCATCATTTTCTTTCTACGGCTAGGAACAGAAAAGAGAAAAATATGGTCCTGTCTGCCCTAGTTTAGCTGATAAACAACAACTAATTGCTAAACCACAACTTTTTTTTCTACCCACAAGGAATTATATAAATCCTATTGGTGCATTTTTCTGGTCTTTTAGAGCCACAGTTAAATTCCAAATTTAAAAGCAAACTGAAGTTGCTCATTAAACATTTAGCCTGTCAATATTCTAGGCAATGGTTCACATGCGTTGTTTTGCAAAAATGTGGGACCAAGTGGTCACCAGAGCACTAAATTAGTCCTTGGCTTTCAGTGATGGAGATTGGCCTAGAGGATCCTATGAACTCTTTAAGCTCTTTAGTAAAAGGGTAAATAAAGTAGTCCAGGTAAGGAATATAAATGACTAAGACTCAAGCTGTTGGAATAGAAAGAAGTAGGAGAGTAGAGTTCTTAAGTAGAGTCAACAAAGAAGGCTGATTGAAATGGAGGCTTAGACTCAGCCCCTGTCTCAATGTCTGTGGTGGCTTGGTGGTGATGCTGTGAACCAGGGGGCAGGAAGGAGCATATGGGAGGAGAGTGTGTTCTTTGAGGCAAAGGGTAGTCAAGAGAGGTAATCTTGATTTTGGATCTGCTGAGTTTGAGGTGCATATCAGGGTGAGAAGTTGAAAGTATTTATTAAGAATTAGAGAAATATGGGTCCTGTAGAGTATATGTGTAGGGCTTGAAATGCAGATTTGGAAGTTCTAATTTATATAAAGAATTAAAGCTGTCTTATTTACTCTATTTTCTTTCTTTCTTATTTACTCTATTTCTTTCTTATTTTCTCTATTTCTTTCTGAGCCTTGTTTAGTTTTAGATTAAAATAGTAATTGGAAAATTTTATGTTCACGCTTTTTCTATTTAGACGTATGTCGCCAACATTCTGATTGCAGTGAACCCATACTTTGATATACCTAAAATATATTCTTCAGAAACAATTAAGTCATATCAAGGAAAATCTCTTGGAACAATGCCACCTCATGTCTTTGCAATTGGTAAGTAATTTAATTTTTTTCCTTATATTGTACAAATTTGATGTTTTTCTTTTGGATTAATAAAAGCTGTGAGTTGAATACGTATTTTGGTGGCCTTTATCTATTTTGAATGTATCGCCATTATTTAGGAGCATGTATCTTACACAGGATGGAGAAGACTAGTTTTGCAGCTAACTCATGGGGTAGTTGTACATCATTATCTTTGTTAAATGTGTCTGTGTCTTCCTAAATATGTTCACCCATTTGAAAGTAGGATGTAATAAAAGCTGACCTAATGGTTCTTTTGACTCCTTGACATGATCAGCTCCATCTTAGAAGTGTCCTCCTTCATAGCTTTGAGGCCCAGGCCTTCCATCGTTATCCAGGTCATCACTTGTGAGTGTGTTGCTAAGGCTTAGATATAAGCCATAAGAGCAGACTTCTTCCCTACCTTATCTTGCATCAGGGCTCTATAAGTGTTAAGAATTAGAAATGATATATGCTTCTTATCTCTAGGGAATCCACGTGGAAAGACAGCAGTTTTTGCCTCAGTTTTTCTCTCATCTTTAGCTCTGAGGAACACAGAGATGGTTTTTTTTTTGACACACACACCCCTGCCATAGCTGGTGACTGCAAGTACAGAGATGTTAGTTAACCCTTTGGATCCAGACATAACCAGCAGTTAAATGATGACATGTTTTGTTAGTAGTTCTTAGTGCAGTCTGTTTCTCTTTGGGCCTTCTTTTCATGCCTACGTTTTGACCAAACCAGGCTTCACTTCCCAATTAGGCTGACTTGTATACTAGGTAGAGTGAATATGTCAGCCAAATCCAGTGCAATAGCGGAGTGACTTTTGGTTCTGAGATGCTTTGATGGGCATTAGTATGTTTCGTATTAGCTAGAAAATGGTTCAAAATCCTTAGAACCTGAATATGACCAAGCTCTCACTAGAGAGAAATTATGTGTTTAAAATATAATAGACTGACTTATTTTTAGTTGTTAACTGCTAAAAAAAAGTGTCTAGAATAGAATCATGAAAGTGGGTGGAACAGATTGTTGATAAATTTTCCCCTTATCCTAACCCCTGGTCAGAAGGATGAATATACTCTTGCATGTAGTTTCCATTTGGTCCAATACAGTAAAAACCATTTGTAAAGCTTCATTTGTATGGGTAGCACACGTCTGAAATGAAGAAATAGTTGCCTATAGAGCTAAATTGGTTAGGACCTAATTTTGAATTAAAACTATCTTAATATAAGACCATTTAACAGAATCAAATTGTGCTCAACTTGTCTTTGTAATACTACTACTACCACACAGATTTTACAGTTATGAATTTTTATTTCCAGCAGAATTTTTGGTTGCCAGATTTCTTAATTGGTAGCTGTTACTTCTTGCTTTTCCCTTGGCCTTCATTTCCCTGGGACTTCAGTGAATATTGTATTATTATTATTATCATTGTTATTATTATATTGTATTATTATATTATATATATTATATGTATGTTGAGCATTCTTTTTTTTTTTTTTTTTTTTTTGGATCTTCTCTGGAATTAGGAAGAACTGAGCCACAGCTCATAATATGAAGACATGCTAGTACAAACATAAGAGTTGTTTATTTGGATTTCATATTACTTATTTGTCAGCGTATAAGATAGGACATTTAAAGTAAAAACTTTCAGAGATGTTCTGAACACTTTTGAATGATTTTATTTTAAAGTGTTACTATCTATAAACACACATTTATTATTTAAGAGTAAGTGTTCTTTGATAACAAAACAACTTTGTATTATTTAGGAAATTTGTATTTAGTACACCTCTCATCATTAATGTGTTATTTTGACCCTAGCTGATAAGGCTTTTCGAGATATGAAGGTGCTTAAGATGAGTCAGTCTATCATCGTATCTGGAGAATCAGGAGCTGGCAAAACAGAAAATACAAAATTTGTTCTAAGGTGAGGTGTTTTTAGCTAACCTTTTAGAATCTTTTGAATAGGTTTATTTATTTTTTTTAATTTGTGGAAAAAATCTTTAGCATAACACTTAGCAGTTTAAACATTTCTCAGTGTATAATTCAGTAGTATGAAGTATATTCACATTGTTTTTCAGCCAATCTCCAGAACTTTTTTTATCTAAAACTGAAACTCTCTGCCTGTTAAACAACTCCATTTCCCCCATCTCAGCCCATGCCAACTACCCTTCAGCTTTCTGCTTCTGATTTTGACTACTCTAGGTACCTCAAATAAGTGAATCATACAGTATTTGTCTTTCTGTGACTGGCTTATCCCACTTAGCATAATGTCCTCAAGTTTTATCCATGTTGTATCATGTGTCACGATTTCCTTTTTTTTTAAATTTTTTTTTTTTTAGTTTTTTTATTTGAGACAGAGCAAGCACAAGCAGGGAGGAGAGTCAGAGAGAGGGAGGGAGAAGCAGACTCTCTGCTGAACAGGGAGCCCAATGCGGAATTTGATCCCAGGACCCTGAGACCATGACCTAAGCTGAAGGCCGAGGCTTAACTGACTGAGCCACTTAGGTGCCCCTTGATTTCCTTTTTAAGGCTGCATAATATTCATTTTGTTTACCTAGTCATTCATCAGTGGGCACTTCAGTTACTTCTGAATCTTGGCTATTGGGAATAGTACTGCTGTTGAACATGATATGAATAAAGAGATACAAATATCTCTTTGACTTTGCATACTTTTGCACACTTTTTTTAAAGATTTTATTTCGAATTTATTATTTATTATATTTTTTTTTTTTTAGAGAGGAAGAGTGGGGAGGGGGCAAAGGGAAAGGGAGAGGGAGAGATAGACTCCGGATCTCACAACCCTGAGATAACGACCTGCGCAAAAATCAAGAGTCAGATCTTAACTGACTAATCCACCCAGGTGCCCTAAAGATTTTATTGTAAGTAATATCTATACCCAGCATGAGGTTCAGACCCACAACCCTGAGATCAAGAGTTGTATGCTCTATCGACTAGGCCAGCAGGGTGCCCAGTGCATACTTTATGACATAGTTTGAAATGGTAGGTTCTATCCCTTTTAAAAACACACCTTATGTGGAAGCTAAGCTATCGATTGTTGAAAACTAGTTCTGACGTATTCTTCTTAAATGAGGATCCTAGAGGAGACCGATGCTAGTCAGCCTTTACATTCTGTTCTCAGTATTCCTGCTGTGAGTGTGGTTGAAACCATTTTTTACCTTAAGCTTATGACAGTTGGCCTTCTAATTCTATCTCCTCATAACCCTGTCTCAGTGTATCCCCTTTGTGGCCATCAAATTAAATTCCACACTTTGTTTATAATCATTGCATTATAAATATGGAAGGAACTATAGCACTCATTAGTTTTGTTCCTTCAGTTTACATACTTCAGTTAACTTAGAAAAGTTAAATCTAGCGTTGAAGCTACTGGTAGGACCAGTGCATTCTGAATTCTCTCCAGTATTATTCCCACTAATACAGTCTTAGCCAATTGCTGGTGGGTCCCTTCTTGACATTTTCTATTTTTTTATGCAGATGTATGCTATTCAGTTATTTATATAAAATTAATTTAGAAGTTTGTTATTGTGCGTTATGTATATGCAATTCTGATTAAATGAGTGCTTCCTAATACTTTGGGAATTTTAAGTGGCTCAATTTCTTCTCTTCTGTATGTAAGAATTATACATTGAGTCTATAGTTTATATACAGCTTTGAATATGAACAAATAATTTAGAAACTGTAAACTTCTAATACAAACTTATGTTCTAAGTTAAAGATTACTTTTGGTTTTGAAATGTTCTGGGAAAATAGTTGTTCAATTATATTTAATCTTTGGATAAAACAACATGAAGAGTGGTAATTTCCTCGTTGTTCCGTGGCAAATTACCTTATTTTCTCTAACCATATAAATTGAATTAATATGCTATCACAGAAGACTTTGGAATCTTATATAGACAATGAATATTCTTATGTAAAATGTGTCACATCTTTAAAACCAAATAGTTGAAATTTAGAATATTTCCAAAAACAGTTTAAAAATAATGCTGATTTTGATGTTCAAGGTAATCCAAATTGCATTTCAAGTGTTTAAAATGCTGTAACAGGCATCTGGGTGGCATTTGGTTAAATGTCCAGCTCTTGATTTTGGCTCAGGTCCTGATCTCAGGGTTGTGAGATTGAGCCTGAGGTCGGGCTTCATAATGAAGAAGCCCATAATGAAGAAGCATGGAGCCTTCTTAAGATTCTCTCTGCCCCCAGTGGTGTCAGGCTCTGTGCTCAGTGGGGAGTCTGCTTGACAATTCTCTCTCTCCTTCTGCCCATACCCCTGCTTTGTTTTCTCTCCCTCTCTCTCTCTCAAATCTTAAAAAAAGAAAGGGATAGCAGAATAGTTACATTTAAATATAAATTTGTAAATTTTAAATGACTAGTTACAGAGATGATCCTGGTTTAAATTTTATATGTATTAAATAATACTAAAGTTTCAACTATGGGTCTCCTGGGTGACTGAGTCAGTCGGTTAAGGGTCTGCCTTCAGCTCACATCATGATCCTGGGGTCTGGGATTGAGCCCCATATCGGGCTCCCTGCTAAGTGGGGAGTCTGTTTTCCTTTCTGTCTCTGCCTCTCCTCCCTTGGGTGTGCTTTCTCGCAAATAAATCAATAATATCTTTAAAAAAAAGTTACAATTATAATGTGTACAATGTTGTTGTCATGTAAATTTTTTTATCCTATATTTTAAACAGATATCTGACTGAATCCTATGGAACAGGTCAAGATATTGATGATAGAATTGTTGAAGGTATTGTTAATCTTTAAAATTTTTATTTTTTATTGTTAGATATATACTGAAATAAACTTGTGAGAATCCTCTAAGTGATCTGGAATGCTCTCCCAGAGATCCAAAAGACTCTTCCATCTCCTACAGATCTTTGCTGAGATATCTTTTGCTTTATTTAATGTCTGTTGTTTTCCCTCTCACCCAATGTAAGTGCTAAGAAGACAGGGATTTTTATATATTCCAGTCTCCTAGAATAGTGTCTGATACATGAAATATGACCCATAAGTATCTCTCAGATGAATGAAATAAATACAGGAAGCTTTCTGGCCTCTTGTTTGTTTTGTTGACCTTGTTTTTTGCAAAGGAGAGAGGAAGAGGGTTATTTAGAATTAAAATGTTTTTTGAGGGGAAATTTTAATGACTTAGTACAGCTGGAAGGCAGGAGTCTGTAAATTGATTTCCTGAAGTTCAGTGCTTGCATACCCCTTAGAACGTTTTCTTACACCTGGTTTGGAGACTGCTGGTCTGGTCAACCACCAGGTTGAATCCACACCACACTCCTGCATCATAGATTCCTTTCTGCTCCCCCCACTTACATTCTTGTTTCCCTGTAATTTGTTCTCTGTTTGGAAGTTGGGATGATCTCTTTTGCTTTTAGTCTTTTAATGGCTTCATATTGCTCTCAAGATAAAGCTGTAAATCTGTAACACAGAAAGTGAGAGGAAGTTCTGGGTAGGCTAGGGCAATGGCTGCGTATGTGGTTGGCCTGCAGGCAAGCCAGAGACAGGGAAAAGGGAGAAGGTAAAACCTACCCATGGATCGTAAGCATGAGAGCTGAGGTGGGACTATGACTGTCAAAATTGTCTCTGACTTCTCACCAGGTGGGCGGGGAGGGATCTAGTTCCTGAGGTACCAAATGAGATAACTCTCCTTCTTCTCATAATGATGATGAAATTAACATGTGTAAGATGTATTATGCATTGTGTGGCTTGCTGAGTATCTTTTCTTAATTTAAATCCCTATAGAATGATGTAGGTACAATTTTATCCCTACAGTACAGATTAAAAACTGAGGTTAAAAAAAATTTTAAGTGGCTTGTTGAAGAGCATATAGCTCATCAGATGTGGAAATGGGATATAATAAACTCAGGCATCGTAACAATGTGCTATATTCTAAAAGCATATTTTAACACTGTTACTATTTTAAAGAAAAATTTCAGTTGAACAAAAATTTATTAAGGTCCTTCTGTGTTCATACATTTTGATAAATCACAGCTAGCAAATGTGTATATTTTTTCACAATTATGTGAAATATACATGTAGATGAACATAAATACTCTAATAAACATTTTTATTAAGTTTGCATCAATGAAGTTTTTCATGTTGATATAAATTTATAGTTTTACTTACAGTTCTCATTGTGGTATTATAACACACCCAGGTGTGAAGATCTCATAAGTAATGCTTTATTCACTATAAAGCACCTCTCTTTAATGAGGGAATAACCTTTTAAAATTGAATAAATAAATAAACAAATTATGGACTAATTCAGTAAAGTACTAATTAGTATTCTGAGTTGTTTCCTTGAAGTACAAACTTAACTTGCAAATTTGATATAAACCTGGTTCCTTCTGTGAGAATGTGGTGTATGTATACATAGTGTGCGATAGTTGAGAAAAGTTGGAAAGTATTCCAAACGTTTCAGTAGAGGATAGTAGATATTAACTAGCAGAACATAGAAATCATTTGATGCCATTTTTATTTATTTATTTTTTATTTATTTATTTTTTTTTTAAAGATTTTATTTATTTATTTGACAGAGAGAAATTACAAGTACACTGAGAGGCAGGCAGAGAGAGAGAGAGAAGGAAGCAGGCTCCCTGCTGAGCAGAGAGCCCGATGCGGGACTCGATCCCAGGACCCTGAGATCATGACCTGAGCCGAAGGCAGCGGCTTAACCCACTGAGCCACCCAGGCGCCCAATGCCATTTTTAATTGAAGATTGGTTGTTGGTTTTAGAATGAGTACATCAGTAGCATTACTGTAATCTTCTGATAGGCTGTTATCCTAATTTTGGATATTTTACTTAATATATTTGATACTTCAGCAAAAACTAGTAGTCACCAGTAAAGGAGTTGGGGAGACCTGTAATTGAGTTCCCTTTTGGCTGGAAGCTAGTCATGTGGCTTTTCACAAGTCAGTTGATTTTGTTAACCCATCAGAAAGGTTAGGTATATATGCAAACTTTTGTTTCAGTTTTAATATTTTCTTACTTTTTTTGGCAAATGAAACAGCCGGAGAGTAATCTTTAAAAGGATTTGGATACTTGTTAAGCTTTCTATGGTAGATAGAATAAGAGAGATGAACTTTAAAAGATTTCATAAGAAAATTCTAATAATAAACATTGTGAAGCAATTTATGAGGTTGCAGATAGAAAATATATAATATTGGCACAAATCTGGGATGTTTATAGTTGAGACTGGTGATTATAACAATAGACTCTAATGGGGAGCCTGGCTGGCTCAGTTGATTGTGATCGACTCTTGATCTCCACTCAGGTCTGATCTCAGGGTTGTGAGTTCAAGCTCTGCATTGGGCTCCACACCTAGTGTGGAGTACTTAAAAACAACATGAGAGAAAACAAACAATTGACTCTAATAAACCTTTTTTAGTCATATGGTATGTATACATTATTATAAGATAAAAACAAAATTTTACATTTGTTTATTGGGAGTTTATTTTCATTAAAAATATTTTTATTAAGTTTTAAATTTTAATTCCACTGTAATTAACATACAGTGTTATATTAGTTTCAGGTATAAAATACGGTGATTCAACAACTCTGTACATCATGACTCAGTGCTTATCATGATAAGTGTACTCTTTAATCCCCTTCACTTATTTTACCCATTCCCCCATCCACCTTGTCTCTGATTTCTTTTTAAGATTTTATTTATTTATTTGATAAAGACACAGCAAGAAAGGGAACACAAGCTGGGGGAGTGGGAGAGGGAGAAGCAGGCTTCCCACTGAGCAGGGAGCCTGATGTGGAGCTCGATCCCAGGACCCTGGAATCATGACCTGAGCCGAAGGCAGCCACTTAACGACTGAGCCACCCATGTACCCCTGATACAGTTTGTTTTAAATGAGTACCCTCATAAGTTATTTTTTTTTCAACAAGAACATTTTTTATTGAAGCATACATTAGGAACCATGGTTCTAAAATATAAATATAATATATTCCATCCAAGAAAAATAGAATACACATTTCTTTAAGTACACAGAAGACTCCCTGACTAAATCACATAGAAAGAGACATGCAATTATTAGAAATTTAGGAAGACTGATGTCATAGCAAGTATATTCTCCAACCAAAATGGTACAAGACTAGAGATAAAACAAGGCTGGAAAATCTACAATGTAAATATTATATATTTAATGGTAAATATTAAATAACACACTACTGTAGAAGCAGTGGACCAAATAAGAAATCAAATGGTAAATCAAAATATGTCTCAAAACAAAGGAAAAAGAAAATACAATATTCCAGAATCTATAGAATGCAACAAAAGCAGATGTTAGAGTGAAATTTATACTATAAATGCTTGTATTAAGAAAATAAATAACATTACACCCTAAGGATCTAGAACAAGAATAAATTTAGGTGAAATGCTGAAATTTCGTAGAGGAAGGAAAAAACAAAGAAGAATCAGAAATAAATAAAACAGAGACAATAGCAGTATTATAACATGAAAGTAATGACCAGTTTTTCCAAAAAAGATAAAGTTGACACTGCTTTAACTACATTAAGAAAAAAAGGAGAAGTGGGGTACCTGGGTGGCTCAGAGGGTTAAGCCTCTGCCTTCAGCTCAGGTCATGGTCCCAGTGTCCTGGGATTGAGCCCCGCATCAGGCTCTCTTCTCAGCAGGGAGCCTGCTTCCCCCTCTCTCTCTGCCTACTTGTGATCTTTCTCTCTGTCAAATAAATAAATAAAATCTTAAAAAAAAAAAAAAGAAACAAAAGGAGAAGACTTGAAAACTAAAATGAGAAATGAGAAACAGTATGACAGATAACCCCAGAAATACATACATAGTGTGATAATAGATTACTATAAACAGTTAATACTAACAAGTCAGATAACTTAGACAAAAACAGGATGATTCCTAAACACACACAAGTTACCACAATTGAATCATGAATCTTGAATCCAAGAAATAGGAAATCTTCTTACCCCAATAAAAAGAATGGAAATTGAGTTAGGAATCAAAAATCTCCCAGCACAGAAAAGGCTAAGACCACATGGGCTTTGTGAATTCTACCAAAACATTAACAAAATAATAATAATGACAGTCTTTATCAAAGTCTTATAAATGATGGAATGGAGGGAACATATTTAAAATCATTCTATGAGACCATGCCACCCTGTCACCAAAGCAGGATAAAAACAATACAAGAAAAAAAAGTCTAGTTTGTCTGATAGAAGTATTGCTACTCTGACATTTGTGTGATAAATATTTCTCTACCCTTTCACTTTCAACCTGTATGTGTCTTTACATCTAAAATGAGTCTTTTGTAGCCTGGGATTTTAAAACCTGTTGTTCTGAGGATCTTTTTTAGTCATTCTCTAACTTATATGTTAGATTTTGTTGGATGTACATGAAAATATTAAGTATGGAGGCTTTATTAATATATAAAATATTTTAGGAAAGTAAGTCAACTAATAACTTCTTGCGTGTATTTTGTTCACCAGGGTTTTGCTGTTTACTCTATATTATAGTTCCTATTCCTTTAGGGCTGATGTACTTGTGAAAACCTTTAAATATATAGGTAGTAATTTATAAAGTTGAGTTCTGAATTTTGTAACCTAATGACTTTAAAATTTAGTCTTTCCTTTACCATTTACATTTTCTTTTTACATAATTTGAGTAGTTTCCCCATCTTCTGTACTTTACTAGAGCCTGAATATAGTGGTAATCAATAGATATTTGAGGGATTTGACATTACATGTAAATTCCTGCATGGTAATATTTTTGAAAACTTTTTTTTGTATTAATAAGGAAACACACTATGCATATTGTTTTTTAATTTTCCTTCATGCTGTTTTTTTGATGAAATATTTTTATTTCTTTTTCAATAGCTAACCCACTCTTAGAAGCCTTTGGAAATGCAAAGACTGTTCGCAACAATAATAGCAGTAGATTTGGAAAATTTGTAGAAATACATTTCAATGAAAAGGTGAGTGAGAATGAGTTTTGGGATGGTATCTTTGGGAAGTGTTTGTGAAAAACACAAGGGTCTTGGGGCACGTGGATGGCTTAGTTGGTTAAATGTCCAACTCTTGATCTCAGTTCAGGTCTGGATTTCAGGGTCATGAGTTCAAGCGCCATACTGGGCTCTGCATTGGGTCTGGAGCCTACATTAAAAAAAAAAAAAAAAAAAAAGAAAGAAAAAGAAAAACACAAGGGTCTTGACAGAATTGGTGCTGTCACTGAACTCCTGGTAAATCCATTTGAGTTTCTCTCTTTACTTTAGGTAATTGGGAGAATATATATATTCAGTATGACTTTCATAAATATTGTAAGCTTACATTTATTTAGTTATCTTCTTTTTTTCCCTTTACTTGATAACTGTTACAACCTCTTTGATATAGACAAATGTTCATTGGAAGAATAATTCAACATTGGTAGGTTATACTTTCAGTACAGACAAAAGGTTGATATCCAGGATCTATAATGAACTCCTCAAACTCAACCCACACGAAACAGGCAAACATATCAAAAAATGGGAAGAAGATATGAACAGACACTTCTCCAATCAAGACATACAAATGGCTATCAGACACATGAGAAAATGTTCATCATCATTAGCCCTCAGGGAGATTCAAATTAAAACCACATTGAGATATCACCTTACACAGTTAGAATGGCCAAAATTAACAAAACAGGAAACAACATGTGTTGGAGAGGATGTGCAGAAAGGGGAACCCTCCTACACTGTTGGTGGGAATGCAGGTTGGTGCAGCATCTTTGGAGAACAGTGTGGAGATTCCTCAAGAAATTAAAAATAGAACTTCTGATTGAGAGTCAAGATGGCAGAGAAGTAGCAGGCTGAGACTACTTCAGCTAGCAGGAGATCAGCTAGATAGCTTATCTAAAGATTGCAAACACCTGCAAATCCATCGGCAGATGGAAGAGAAGAAGAACAGCAATTCTGGAAACAGAAAAACAACCACTTTTTGAAAGGTAGGACCTGCGGAGAAGTGAATCCAAAGCGACGGGAATATAGACTCTGGGGGGAGGGGCCGGCTCCCGGCAAGCGGCAGAGCAATGGAGCACAAAATCGGGACTTTTAAAAGTCTGTTCTGCTGAGGGACATCGCTCCAGAGGCTAAACCGGGGCGAAGCCCACACCAGGTCAGTGTGGCCTCAGGTCCCGCAGGGTCACAGAAGGATTGGGGGTGTCTGAGTGTCGCAGAGCTTGCAGGTATTGGAACAGGAAAGCCGGCTACAGAGACAGAGCTGACAGTAAGATCACAGCTCGGGGTTACCTTGAACCGGTCGCAGACTCGGTGAGCTCAGAGCGCGGCCGGAGGTCAGGCAGACGGGAGTAACTGGGCGTTGTTCACTGAGGACACACTGAGGAGTGGGGCCCCTGGGCTCTCGGCTCCTCCGGGCCGGAGACAAGGAGGCCGCCATTTGTAATCCTGTCCTCCGGAACTCTACGAAAGCGCTCAGGGAACAAAAGCTCCTGTAGCAAACCTGAGTGGTTTACTTAGCCCGGCCCCTGGTAAGGGCGGTACAATTCTGCCTGGGGCAAAGACACTTGAGAATCACTACACCAGGCCCCTTCCCCAGAAGATCAATAAGAAATCCAGCCAAGACCAAGTTCACCTACCAAGGAGTGCGGTTTCAATACCAAGGAGAGCAGCAGAATTCCAGAGGAGGAGAAAGCAAAGCACGGAATTCATGGCTTTCTCCCTGTGATTTTCTTTTTTTCTTTTCCCTGTGATTTTTTTAGTCTTGCAGTTAATTTTTTTCTTTTTCATTTTTTTTTCTTTTCTTCTGCTAAAATTTTTTAACTTTTACCCTTTTCTTTTTTAATGTTTTTTAACTAGTTTATCTAATATATATATTTTTTCCTTTTTATATTTTTCTTTATTCGTTTTCTTTTTTTAAATTCTTTTATTTATTTTTCTTTTTTCTTTCTTTCTTTTTGAACCTCTTTTTATCCCCTTTCTCCCCCTTCACGATTTGGGATCTCTTCTGATTTGGTTAAAGCATATTGTCCTGGGGTTGTTGCCACCCTTTTAATATTTTACTTGCTCCTTCATATACGCTTATCTGGATTAAATGACAAGGCAGAAAAATTCACCACAAAAAAAAGAACACGAGGCAGTACCGAAGGCTAGGGACCTAATCAATACAGACATTGGTAATATGTCAGATCTAGAGTTCAGAATGACAATTCTCAAGGTTCTAGCCGGGCTCGAAAAAGGCATGGAAGATATTAGAGAAACCCTCTCGGGAGATATAAAAGCCCTTTCTGGAGAAATAAAAGAACTAAAATCTAACCAAGTTGAAATCAAAAAAGCTATTAATGAGGTGCAATAAAAAATGGAGGCTCTCACTGCTAGGATAAATGAGGCAGAAGAAAGAATTAGTGATATAGAAGACCAAATGACAGAGAATAAAGAAGCTGAGCAAAAGAGGGACAAACCGCTACTGGACCACGAGGGGAGAATTCGAGAGATAAGTGACACCATAAGACTAAACAACATTAGGATAATTGGGATTCTAGAAGAAGAAGAAAGAGAGGGGAGCAGAAGGTATACTGGAGAGAATTATTGGGGAGAATTTCCCCAATATGGCAAAGGGAACGAGCATCAAAATTCAGGAGGTTCAAAGAACGCCCCTCAAAATCAATAAGAATAGGCCCACACCCCGTCACCTAATAGTAAAATTTACAAGTCTCAGTGACAAAGAGAAAATCCTGAAAGCAGCCCAGGAAAAGAAGTCTGTAACATACAATGGTAAAAATATTAGATTGGCAGCTGACTTATCCACAGAGACCTGGCAGGCCAGAAAGAGCTGGCATGATATTTTCAGAGCACTAAACGAGAAAAACATGCAGCGAAGAATACTATATCCAGCTAGGCTATCATTGAAAATAGAAGGAGAGATTAAAAGCTTCCAGGACAAACAAAAACAAAGAATTTGCAAACACCAAACCAGCTCTACAGGAAATCTTGAAAGGGGTCCTCTAAGCAAAGAGAGAGCCTACAAGTGGTAGATCAGTAAGGAACAGAGACCATATACAGTAACAGTCACCTTACAGGCAATACAATGGCCCTAAATTCATATCTCTCAATAGTTACCCTGAATGTGAATGGGCTAAATGCCCCAATCAAAAGACACAGGGTATCAGAATGGATAAAAAAACAAAACCCATCTATATGTTGCCTACAAGAAACTCATTTTAAGCCTGAAGACACCTCCAGATTTAAAGTGAGGGGGTGGAAAAGAATTTACCATGCTAATGGACATCAGAAGAAAGCAGGAGTGGCAATCCTTATATCAGATCAATTAGATTTTAAGCCAAAGACTATAATAAGAGATGAGGAAGGACACTATATCATACTCAAAGGGTCTGTCCAACAAGAAGATTTAACAATTTTAAATATCTATGCCCCGAACGTGGGAGCAGCCAACTATATAAACCAATTAATAATAAAATCAAAGAAACACATCAACAATAATACAAATAATAGTAGGGGACTTTAACACTCCCCTCACTGAAATGGACAGATCATCCAAGCAAAAGATCAGCAAGGAAATAAAGGCCGTAAATGACACACTGGACCAGGTGGACATCACAGATATATTCAGAACATTTCATCCCAAAGCAACAGAATACACATTCTTCTCTAGTGCACATGGAACATTCTCCAGAATAGATCACATCCTCGGTCCTAAATCAGGACTCAACTGGTATCAAAAGATTGGGATCATTCCCCGCATATTTTCAGACCACAATGCTCTGAAGCTAGAACTCAACCACAAGAGGAAGTTTGGAAAGAACCCAAATACATGGAGACTAAACAGCATCCTTCTAAAGAATAAATGGGTCAACCGGGAAATTAAAGAAGAATTGAAAAAAATCATGGAAACAAATGATAATGAAAATACAATGGTTCAAAATCTGTGGGACACAACAAAGGCAGTCCTGAGAGGAAAATATATAGCGGTACAAGCCTTCCTGAAGAAACAAGAAAGGTCTCAGGTACACAGCCTAACCCTACACCCAAAGAAGCTGGAGAAAGAACAAGAAGGAAACCCCAAACCCAGCAAGAAAAAAGAAATCATAAAGATCAGAGTAGAAATCAATGAAATAGAAACCAAAAAGACCGTAGAGCAAATCAACGAAACTAGGAGCTGGTTCTTTGAATGAATTAATAAAATTGATAAACCCCTGGCCAGACTTACCAAAAAGAAAAGAGAAAGGACCCAAATAAATAAAATCATGAATGAAAGAGGAGAGATCACAACTAACACCAAAGAAATACAAACTATTATAAGAACATACTATGAGCAACTCTATGCCAACAAATTTGACAATCTGGAAGAAATGGATGCATTCCTAGAAACATATAAACTACCACAACTGGACCAGGAAGAAGTAGAAAGCCTGAACAGACCCATAACCAGTAAGAAGATTGAAAAAGTCATTAAAAATCTCCAAACAAACAAAAGCCCCGGGCCAGACGGCTTCCCATGGGAATTCTACCAAACATTTAAAGAAGAACTAATTCCTATTCTCCTGAAACTGTTCCAAAAAATAGCAATGGAAGGAAAACTTCCAAACTCATTTTATGAGACCAGCATCACCTTGATCCCAAAACCAGACAAGGATCCCATCATAAAAGAGAGCTATAGACCAATATCCTTGATGAACACAGATGCAAAAATTCTCACCAAAATACTAGCCAATAGGATTCAACAGTATGTCAGAGGCAGGCCCCTGGCCAGGCGGCCTCTGCCATTAAAAGATGGCGCCTGGCTAGTTGCCAGGTTAGGATTGCCTCGTGAGACTAAGCGGAACGCCCAAAGAGGAAGTAAACAGCATTGTTTGCTAGCGAAGTTGTTCGTATAGGTGCACAGCCTGATTCGCTCCCTTCTGTACCCTGCTCGCTGATTGGTCATGTAAGCGTATATAAGTGTGTAGACTTGCGGAAATAAAGAGAGAGAAGATGCATCCGAACCAGGCTTCTTGTCGTCCTTGGGGGTCGGGGGCGATAACAGTACATTAAAAGGATTATTCACCATGACCAAGTGGGATTTATTCCAGGGCTGCAAGGTTGGTTTAACATCCGCAAATCAGTCAATGTGATACAACACATCAATAAAAGAAAGAACAAGAACCATATGATACTCTCAATAGATGCTGAAAAAGCATTTGACAAAGTACAGCATCCCTTCCTGATCAAAACTCTTCAAAGTGTAGGGATGGAGGGCACATACCTCAATATCATCAAAGCCATCTATGAAAAACCCACCACAAATATCGTTCTCAATGGAGAAAAACTGAAAGCTTTTCCGCTAAGATCAGGAACATGGCAGAGATGTCCATTATCACCACTGCTATCCAACATAGTACTAGAAGTCCTAGCCTCAGCAATCAGACAACAAAAGGAAATTAAAGGCATCCAAATCGGCAAAGAAGAAGTCAAATTATCACTCTTTGCAGATGATATGATACTATATGTGGAAAACCCAAAAGACTCCACTCCAAAACTGCTAGAACTTACACAGGAATTCAGTAAAGTGTCAGGATATAAAATCAATGCACAGAAATCAGTTGCATTTCTCTACACCAACAACAAGACAGAAGAAAGAGAAATTAAGGAGTCAGTCCCATTTACAATTGCACCCAAAACCTTAAGATACCTAGGAATAAACCTAACCAAAGAGGCACAGAATCTATACTCAGAAAACTATAAAGTACTCATGAAAGAAATTGAGGAAGACACAAAGAAATGGAAAAATGTTCCATGCTCCTGGATTGGAAGAATAAATATTGTGAAAATGTCTATGCTACCTAAAGCAATCTACACATTTAATGCAATTCCTATCAAAGTACCATCCATTTTTTTCAAAGAAATGGAACAAATAATTCTAAAATTTATATGGAACCAGAAAAGACCTCAAATAGCCAAAGGGATATTGAAAAAGAAAGCCAACGTTGGTGGCATCACAATTCCGGACTTCAAGCTCTATTACAAAGCTGTCATCATCAAGACAGCGTGGTACTGGCACAAAAACAGACACATAGATCAATGGAACAGAATAGAGAGCCCAGAAATTGACCCTCAACTCTATGGTCAACTAATCTTCGACAAAGCAGGAAAGAATGTCCAATGGAAAAAAGACAGCCTCTTCAATAAATGGTGTTTGGAAAATTGGACAGCCACATGTAGAAAAATGAAATTGGACCATTTCCTTACACCACACACAAAAATAGACTCAAAATGGATGAAGGACCTCAGTGTGAGAAAGGAATCCATCAAAATCCTTGAGGAGAACACAGGCAGCAACCTCTTCGACCTCAACAGCAGCAAAATCTTCCTAGGAACATCGCCAAAGGCAAGGGAAGCAAGGGCAAAAATGAACTATTGGGATTTCATCAAGATCAAAAGCTTTTGCACAGCAAAGGAAACAGTTAACAAAATCAAAAGACAACTGACAGAATGGGAGAAGATATTTGCAAACGACATATCAGATAAAGGACTAGTGTCCAGAATCTATAAAGAACTTAGCAAACTCAACACCCAAAGAACAAATAATCCAATCAAGAAATGGGCAGAGGACATGAACAGACATTTCTCCAAGGAAGACATCCAGATGGCCAACAGACATATGAAAAAGTGCTCCATGTCACTCGGCATCAGGGAAATACAAATCAAAACCACAATGAGATATCACCTCACACCAGTCAGAATGGCTAAAATCAACAAGTCAGGAAATGACATGCTGGCGAGGATGCGGAGAAAGGGGAACCCTCCTCCACTGTTGGTGGGACTGCAAGCTGGTGCAGCCACTCTGGAAAACAGCATGGAGGTTCCTCAAAATGTTGAAAATAGAACTGCCCTATGACCCAGCAATTGCACTACTGGGTATTTACCCTAAAGATACAAACGTAGTGATCCAAAGGGGCACGTGCACCCGAATGTTTATAGCAGCAATGTCTGCAATAGCCAAACTATGGAAAGAACCTAGATGTCCATCAACAGATGAATGGATCAAGAAGATGTGGTATATATACACAACGGAATACTATGCAGCCATCAAAGGAAAGTGAAATCTTGCCATTTGCGACAACATGGATGCAACTAGAGCGTATCATGCTTAGCGAAATAAGTCAAGCAGAGAAAGACAACTATCATATGATCTCCCTGATATGAGGAAGTGGTGATGCAACATGGGGGCTTAAGTGGGTAGGAGAAGAATCAATGAAAGAAGATGGGATTGGGAGGGAGACAAATCATAATTGACTCTTAATCTTACAAAACAAACTGAGGGTTGCTGGGGGGAGGAGGGTTGGGAGAGGGGGTGTGGGGTTATGGACATTGGGGAGGGTATGTGCTTTGGTGAGTGCTGATTCACAGACCTGTACCCCTGGGGATAAAAATACATGTTTATAAAAAATTAAAAAAATTAAAAAAAAAATAGAACTTCCCTATGACCCTGCCATTGCACTCCTGGGTATTTACCCCAAAGATACTTTCAGACCTTAAATCCAAAAATGTATTTTTTCTCTGTTTTGTTTTTCAGAGTTCAGTTGTTGGAGGGTTTGTTTCACATTACCTTCTAGAGAAATCTAGAATCTGTGTTCAAGGCAAAGAGGAAAGGAATTACCATATCTTTTATAGGTTGTGTGCTGGTGCTTCTGAAGATATTAGGGAAAAACTTCATTTGAGCTCCCCGGATAATTTTCGGGTAGGTTGGATTAAAAGAAATTACTTAGAGTTTTTGCAAATTTAATTGACTTCAATTCTAAAACTTACTTTAATGGATTCTTATATCTAGTTGTATGTAGCTTATATTGCATCCAGTGTAACATGATAGATTGTAGGTCTCTATTGAGATTTGCTGCTTTATTTATAATATAATACTATATGAAAAGATATGTAATCAGAAAGATAAGATGGGAAACCACTTATCAATTTAAACTCAATAAGAAATCTATAATAGTTCTGTCGTAATGCTACTTTTTAGAGTTATCTTTGACTTGAATTCAACAGTAAATATTTATTGCTTGCTTTTTTGGTACCAGGCATTGTGCCTCGGTGAAAAAGATGAGCAGTTCCTGCTCATGAGCAACTTAGAATCTGGTGTGAAACACACACACGTACAAACACAAAGCCTGACTGATAGGTTGAAAGATTAAGAAAGAGATATGCATAGGATGCTGGGAATTTTGGAAAAACTTCAAGGAACAACTGATGTTTGATCAGAATCCTGAAGGATTTTCAAGTGTTAACTAGAGAAAGAAAGATGCAAAGACTATTCCTACTAGATGCAAAAAGGTGAACAAAGAAAGGCAAGAAACAGCTGAAAGGGTAAGGCAGGAAATGGTGGGAGTTGAGGGTAGAAAGTTTGGTCTTCTGTAGTTAATAAGGAGCTATTGAAGGGATTTAAGTAGAAAGTTGGATAGGTCTGTGCTTACCACTGGCTTTAAAATGGAGGGTATCTTGAAGAGGGTGGGGTAGGGAATGGATAGAAAATGCAAGTAGGGGTAAATTTGTTGGAAATCTTATGGCTATCACTGAAGTAAGTTACTTAGGGCCTGAATTTGGTTAGAGAGTATGGGATGTCCAAAATATTGGGAGGTAAAGTGATAGGAATTGGAGACTGAGTATGGTAGGGAGAAGGAGAAAAATTTGACTAGGGTAACTGGGTGGATGTAAATACCACACGAGGGCCAGATGGAAGATTTGTGGCATATAGGTTGAGTTTAGTTTTGGAACTTATGATCACCTTAGGGAGAGGATTAGAAGATGGTTGGGTATCCTAATCTGAAGATTATTATTAGTGCTGTCATGATAGGTTTGGGAGATGTCAGTACTCTGGTGGTAATTAAAACTATGACAGTGAGTAGATGAGATTGTCCAGAGAGATTGTATAATGTAGAAAAGCATGTGCCAGTATCCAGACTCTGGAGTTGAAGAGTATGGGTGGTGAAGAGTTGCCCAAGAGGGAAAGCCCAAGTGGGATTATACGATAAGTACAAGGAAAATGAGGAGTGCCAAGAATCACAAGCTAATAGAGTTTCAAGAAGTGGTAAGACTGGAGATGGCTAGCGGTTTATTAATTCACAGCTAGGGAACAGTGTCCTTGTGAGGAATATGCGGGATTATGAGAATGGGTAAGGAATGAAGTTTGAGTAAAGTTCTCCAGGTGATTCTGGATAATCCTCTTTGGATAGGAGTTCTCCACATAAGAATCATGACACATAGTATATTTAATTATTGTTCTCTGTGTCTGTGTTTATGTTTGCAATTCAGCTTTTATTACTTCAGTTAGTTTCTTTTAATATGTATTTGGAAAACCTAAAACTACTGTTTTACAATGCTTTACAACTGCGCCTATTCATCTACTTCTACAATGTCTCACCTTCTCTAGAACTCATTAAATCAGTTGGAATTTGAAGTTAGTTGCTCACATTATAATCAGGAAGATAGCAGAGATACTTCTATACAATGATTTTTAGAAAAGGAGTATAAGTTACTATGAATCATATGAAATTTAATAATGATGATGTGATGTTGTTGGCTCTGAGTTAATGGTAAAGTAATGTGACTATTCTTTTTTTTTTTTTTTTTTAAGATTTTATTTATTTATTTGACAGAGAGAAATCACAAGTAGATGGAGAGGCAGGCAGAGAGAGAGAGAGAGAGGGAAGCAGGCTCCCTGCCAAGCAGAGAGCCCGATGCGGGACTCGATCCCAGGACCCTGAGATCATGACCTGAGCCGAAGGCAGCGGCTTAACCCACTGAGCCACCCAGGCGCCCCAGTAATGTGACTATTCTTAATTTAGCATTTCTTTCTGTTTGGAGGCTTGAAAGCATATTTTTTTGTGTATCTTAGAATGTATAACTTTTCCTGGCACAATGGCAGTCATCCTCAGAAGGTAGTTACTGAAATTCTTTATCAGGTTAGAGAGTTTCCTGCCTCTGTAATATGAACTGGGAGCCTTGATTTCTTCACTTCCCAGAGTTCTTATACTGGTTAGGAGGAGACTAGAGGAACAGTATTGTCTTTCACCCAAATATATCTGCTGTCATGGTTATTCCTCTCATGCATGCACATGCATATCTCTATATCCCTTCCCCCAAATGATTCTGCTTTCAAGTGCCCTTGAAAGTGTGTTGATAGTTTCATCAGGTTTTTCTGTGGATTAGTTTAGGTCTTCAACTTATAGATTACAACTCATAGTTAAGGTCATAAAGACAAAGAATTCCAAAGTAGTGTTCAACAGTTCCAAAAATTTTTTTGTCACTACTTTGTCCAAAATAGTACATCAAGAATTGTAGGGATACTATTTGAAAACATTTGTAACTACTCATGTATTTTAGAAAATAAAAGGTTTAAAAGATTGCATTATTCAGATATTCAAATATTTTTGCTTATGTTTTATGAGCATTTGTTACAGTCATGCAAAGATCCTTGAATAGAAATAAAGCTTGGATAGAATAAGAATGGATAGCAAGAATAGTTATAGTTTTCTAGCTATAGGGCAGTTGGAAAAAACAAGTAGTTGGTTTTAATACTGTGTTTAGCTATCCAAAAGCCAAGTATTTGATAAAGCAATCTAGGGTTGTGGAGATAAAACCCTTGCTAGCAAAGAAAACATTTGTTTTGGCTTTATATGATTAAGCTACTATTATCTTACTAAGTAAAATAGCATTTTTTGAAATAGTAAATTGAAATTACTTAATAATATTATTTCTCCCTCTTTTTAATTTTTTTTCCTGAAGATTCGAAGGTGGAAAGAACAACTCATTGTATATCGTTTTCTGGTTTTCTCTGTATTTTAATATTTCATTATAATGGAGGTACACAAATAAATGTATTCCACCTAAATTAATGTCATCTAGAATGTTAATTTATTCCCAAATCATTCAAAATGTAATGTACATTTAAAAAAATTTATTTATTTATTTATTTGATAGAGATCACAAACAGGCAGAGGGGCAAGCAGACAGAGAAGGGGGGGAAGCAGGCTCCCCGCTGAGCAAAGAGCCCGATTTGGGGCTCGATCCCAGGACCCTGAGATCGTGACCTGAGCTGAAGGCAGAGGCTTAACCCACTGAGCCACCTAGGCGCCCCTGTAATGTACATTTTTTTCATAGCATCTATATGATGTGTGGTGTATTTAATCTCAGAATTCATGCCATGAATTAAATAGTGACCTGATTAAAGAGAAGCTGAGATGTTTAAAAACATTTTCTTTTCTTTTTTTTTTTTTTTTTTTTTTAAGATTTTATTTATTTGACACAGAGAGAGTACTAATAGGGAGCAGCAGGGCGGGGGAGAGGGAGAAGCAGGCTCCACACTGAGCCTGATGTGGGGTTCAATCCCAGGACCCTGGGATCATGACCTGAGCTGAAGACGGTCACTTAACTGACTGAGCCACCCAGGCACCCCTAAAAACATTTTCCATTCTGTTTCCTGTGTACTTCCTTCCTGACTATACCCCCACCTTCAGTGTGGGTAATAGATTCACTTTGGGACTAATAAATTATTTTCTTCTCAGCTGCTTCCCTTCTTCTATGTTTTTAGTACTTAATCTTTAAAAGGGCATCTTAATCTTCTGGGCAGCAAAGTAAATCATTGAGATAAGAGCTGAAATTGTAATTTGGATACCTGTGAAGGTTTGTAAAGCAAGTATTATAATTTATGTGTGGTCACTGTTAACTGTCAACAAATATGGATGGCATGTTTTGAAGAACTCATTTTAAAAATCAGAAATTAAGAAACTTAGGGCTATTATTCTGTTACTCAGCATTAAAAATATTACTTGAAATGTTAAACCACAATGTGTAGGTTCTTATTTGAGACTATATATTTAGTAGAAAGGTGATTTTCATTATATCTATAGTACTTACTTTATGAACTATATTTTTAAGATGATATTTGACATTGAGATTTAAAATTGCTACCCTTTAAAAATAGGAAAGTTTATGGTACTGATTTTTATGTTACTGTTTAATTTAATCTGCTTTCAAAAATCAGAATTTTAAATATCCCTGGTTTGATTAGTAGGAGTAAAAATATTTATAATATATAGAAGTTATCAGTTGTACTTGAGAGATTATTTAGGTTATATTTAAAAGTTCTTTTTGTTTACCACTGTTTTGATAAATTGTGTTTTCTTTTGTATTATTTTCATGTGGATTGTATTTGTTATACTTATATTTCTTTTTCCTAGTATTTAAACCGAGGCTGCACTAGATACTTTGCTAACAAAGAAACTGACAAACAGATTTTACAGAACCGAAAAAGTCCCGAGGTATAGTAGACTGTTGTTTTTAAATTAAAATCCTTAATACAAAAAAAAAATCATACTCAAAGATATATTTTTTATTTTGGAGCCCTAATAATATTTCTTACTTTTAGGCTTATACTTAAAAAACAAAATGCTCATCTAAGTCTTTCTTGCAGTGTAATACTTTATGCCTCTGTTGGTATCTACCAAAGCTATAAGTTTGGTTTTTCTTAGTTAGGCCTCAGTGCACTGCTATCCTTCTGTTCTTTTTCCTCCACATGAGGGTATTATAATTGCCTAAGAATTATCCTTTGCTAATAAAATTTTACCCACTTGGACTTTAGTATAAAATATGTCCATAATTTATTTTCTACTTTAAGGCCAAAGTAAGCTTTGAAGTAGACATTAAATAGTGAAAGCATTCTTGTGAACTAATGCTTATGTATTGTTATATTTCTCTTTAAAACATTATATTTCTGCAATATACTATGGAAAGTCTTTTTTTTTTTTTTAAGATTTTATTTATTTATTTGACAGAGATCACAAGCAGGCAGAGAGGGAGGCAGAGAGAGAGGAAGGGAAGCAGGCTCCCTGCTGAGCAGAGAGCTGGATGCGGGGCTTGATCCCAGGACTCTGGGATCATGACCTGAGCCAAAGGCAGAGGCTTTAACCCACTAAGCCACCCAGGTGCCCCTATGGAAAGTCTTATATTTAGGTTTTACTTATTATGTTTCTAAGGGCAATTAGATGTAATTATACTATTATTATTTTTAAAACATTAAATCCTTAACCTAAAAATCTATAACTCTTACAAATTTCAATATGTAATGTACAAGTAATAAGTAGTATATCTACTCCAGGAGGTTAAATTATGAAATACTGAGTCAGGATTAATTTTAGGGACTAGTTCATTTTGTCTCTCTATTTAAAGTTTTATATGGAATGTTGAATTGTACAGTTTTTATTATATCCAGTTTTAAATGTGTGAATCAGTTGATTTTGACTCCTTTCAAAATGAGTGAGATGAATTATATCTTTCATATGTTCCTTGAAAAGAACAGAAAACAAACAAAAATTCCCATTATTTCAAATTCTAAACAGATGAGTACAGTTAATTTATTTAACATTTATCATTTTATTTTTATTTATTTTTTAAAGATTTTATTTATTTATTAGAGAGAGAGAGAATGCTCATAGAGTGGAGGGAGAGATAGAGGGGAAGGGAGAGGGAGAGAGAAGATCTCAGGCTCCCCGCTGAGCATGCAGCCTTCTGGGGGGCATGACCTCACAGCCCAGAGATGATGACCTGAGCTGAAATCAAGAGTCAGGTACTCAACCAACTGAGCCACCCAGGTGCCCCAACAATTATTTTTTAGGCATAAATATTTGAATTATAAATCATAAACTTTAGGTGAAATTCATGGTTGGAACTTTAAGAAGTATCTTTAATATTTATTATGGTGTCTTCCTTTGTCATGATAACCTTTATTTTTATGAAGTATCATCAAAATACAGAAATTTTATTCTTCCTACTAAAATAATGGAAACATTACCTAGTGGGATAGGGATAGTGCATCTGTCCTTAAGGAAGAAGATAGATCTCTAAATTTTATCTTTAACATGGAAAAAACTGAGTAAAGAGGGAGGAAAACTAGATTTGACTCTCCAAAGAGTAACATGTACTCTTTGTATTCTGATAAGATGAAAGTGTACTCTTTGTGATTCTAGAGTCATCAAACTTTGTGAGATAGTTTGTTCATATTGTTGAGTGTATATATAAAAATATATAAGTGAATAATGAATTAATATGTTTAAATTACTTTTTATGTCTTCTTTATCAGGAGGATGAGGTGATAATTTTTAACTAATTAGAATCCTTTGCTTAATTCCATTTGAGTGTCTAAGCTGTGTGCCATTTTTAGGAAAATGCAGTATTTTTAGTCTACCATAATAATATATTCTTAATATTTGATTAGAAAGATTTTAAATGAAGTAACCATTCAGTTGCAAGACTAAAAATTCTGCATGATCTGTGTTTTCTATTAACTTTGGCTGCATGTGATTATTTCCTTTGCTTCTTTTAAGAATAAAATTAAATTTCTTTATCTAGACATTTTCCAGAAATTTCACCCAAGCATAATTAAGCATTTTAAAGAATTTTGTGGAAGATAATCCAAATTTAGCTGGGAAGGAATTGGCATCTGGGAGGGGGAAAAAAATCTCCTAGAGATGTCTTTAGTGGGCAGTTAATTCTGGTGCTGCGTTACCTGTTTAATTTTACCTATTCATTGTCAATTTCTGGAAAATTCCTAGTCCAATTTTTCTGTGTCCAGTAACTTTTATTTTTCTACTTCTATAAGGTTTCTGCAGCCCTAAATTTCTTATTTTTTCTTCTGAGCTTTTAAATAGGTTCTAACAAATGAATACTTTAGATGTAAATTATTTTAGGAGAGAAAATTTTTCTTTATTTTTTCTGAAATGTGACTCATTACAAAAATTCTGAGTAAGCACAATGCTTACTAATACACCTTACCTCATACGCTTATATAGGAGGATCTAAAAATCGATTCTCTGGTTATGAAAATTGTTTTTAGTCTGTCCAGTATTTATTATTGCTGAATACTGATGCAGTTGATGGCAGTTAACCTAAAGGAATATAATGCTAAGTGTTATATTTGAATTTTTATTATAATTTTTCACCCTAGTTCCTTTTGACCTGTGGATTCATATTGATTCCTTTCAACCACTGATATTCCCTTCTTTTTCACTCAATTTAGATTTTTATCTAATGTATTTTAGCATTATAATGCCTTAGAATTAAAATTATAATTTAACTGGAAAACCTCTCATTTCATTTTGACTGATATTTATTGAGATAATTGTAGAGTGACAGGCAGTTGAAAGAAGTAATACAGAGAGATCCTGTGTATACTTTGCACATTTAGTTTTTGCATTGATAGAATAGTAAAGTTTTTCCATTGACATTTTGTTTTTGCATGTCATTTAGTACATTAATAGACCTTGTGTAGTAGTTTTAATATACTTAAATAATGACAAAGAACAATTAATTGATGTCTTCTTGTTTTGTAGTATCTTAAGGCAGGTTCTTTGAAAGATCCTCTGTTAGATGACCATGGAGATTTTATTAGAATGTGCACAGCCATGAAAAAGATTGGTTTGGATGATGAAGAAAAACTTGATCTGTTCCGGGTAGTAGCTGGTGTCCTGCACCTTGGAAATATTGATTTTGAGGAAGCCGGCAACACTTCAGGTTTTTTTGTTTGTGGTTGTTTTGTTTTGTTTAAAGAGGAATGAAAGAAGTTCTGTCATTTCTTTGTCATATGTAAATTCAATCTGTTTGTATGCATGTTTTTAATACCCTGAAATTTCTAGAATATATTATGTTACATAGTGAATGTTGGGAATGAAGGATGCTGCATTATTAGTCATTATGAACTCTGTTTTGAACAAATCAGTGATAGTGATGGGAAATAAGCTCATTTTATGAATGATAAGTAACTGTGACTGTCAGGGTCATATTTAGTTAAAATATTCAACTAATAATTATACTTCTGCAGTATGTGCACATACTATTAAGGAATTTTGACATTTTTTCCAGTTCATTGATATAAACTTTGATCCATTAATTAGGGCAATTGAACATGTACAAGCCCATATACTTTATTACTTGGGAAAGGAAATAGGTCATACTTTATACATATTGAAAAGAGCATTTAATGCCTGCATGATAGTAACTTTTCAACTTAGGGGTTTCAGTCTCTACATAAACAATAAGACATTTTTTGTATAATCTTAAATTTGATCCATGAATTACAGGGGTTGGAAAACTATGGCCTATGGCCAAATTTGACCAGCTGCCAGTTTCTGTAAATAGCGTGTTGTTGGAACAAAGCTGCACCCATTCATTTATGTCTTATCTGTGCCAGCTTTCATGCTACAGCAGCAGAGTTTAGTAGTTGTCATAGAAACTGTATGGCCAGCAAAGCCTAAAATCTGACACTTAGGAGAAAAAAAATGTTGACTCCTGGTTAAATACATTATTAAAATATTTTATACTAAGAACGAGTTAAAAAAATCAAAAGGATCATTTAATATAGTAGTCAGTAACATGGGCTTTAGTGTCAGATCCCAGAAGCTTTGACGCTTGCTTTTTTCATTTGTAAAATAATGAAGAAACAGTCCATTAGAAGTACTTTTAAAGCATATTACCTAGCCATTGTATATATGCATATAAAGAAGGAGCATCAGAAGAAAGAAGAAAGAACATTTTAAAAATGTGCCTGCTATGTGCAAGACCTTTCATATACTGTGTTTCATCGTAAACAACATAATCATAATCTAATCTAAACTTCGTAAAAATAATGGGGTAGAGGGCATTATCTATATTTTATGGAAGTGAAACCTCTGCATCAGTAATTTATTTACTAATGAAGTTGTAGATGTGAAAGCTGGGTTCTCCCCATGTCTGACTAACTTAGGTACTTGTGATCATTGTCCCAAATTGCCTCCAGTCACTGAACCTCACTGAGAGTCCTGACCTGTGAATGAGCAGACTGAAACAGTCTTCATGACTTTCAGATTTAATATCCTGCGATGTTGCGCAGTCGGTAACATCAGATGCAGCACAGTGTAGTGTTGAAGAGTACGTGCTCTTGAGCCAGAGTATTCGTCACAAGCATATTATCTGCTTGTGTGGCCTTGGGCCAGGAACTTTACTTCTCTGTGTCTCAGTTTCCTTACCTCTAAATGGGGGATAACAACACTCCTGCCTCATGTTGTATATGGGAATAAATGTGTTAAATATTAAATGATATCAATATTTATGTCCAGCACATAGTAATCACTGTAAGTGTTTTTAATGAATAAGTAAAATAAAAATACGAATTAATTCTAGTTTAAAATGTAAAAAAACAAAATCAGTATGTTATTAATGTACACTAAAGTTTTAGGTTTTATGAGGGATTCAATATTCTTATTTTGAAAATGTAATGAATGTTAGAATATATCTCATTTGCTCTCTAGTATTGTTATACAAAGGGAGTATGTGGAAAGTTCTAAGTAACACAAAAAAAGTTTAGATTAAGGCCCACTTTGGAAATGTTAGAAGTGATAGTTGCCGTTTTCACATCTCATTATGCTGTAGTAGAGCGTGCAGATATATACAGAGGATCATAAATGTGATGTGATCCAGTTAGTTGAAAAGCACTTAAATAGTTAAAAGGGAAATAGCACATATTTACATTATCTTTTATCTTTCTTCTCAAAATTCCTTCTGTTGAAAGGAAAATGAGCAGAAAGCAGAGGAGATTGGAGTGAAGCAACAATTTAAGGAAACGAATAAACTAGGTTATTTTGGGGTCCCTGAGTGGGTCAGTTGGTTAAGTGTCTGCCTTTGGCTCAGGTCATGATCTTCAGGTCCTGGGACTGAGCCTCCTGAAGGTCTCCCTGCAGAGAGTCTGCTTCTCTCTGTCTCTCTCCTTCTGCCTCCCCATTGCTCATTCTCTCTCTTCTTCAAATAAATAAAATCTTTTAAGAAAATAAAATAGGTTATTTTAATTTTAATAGCTCAGATTTTATTAATCTTCATCTTTTCTGTGATCCTTACTATAGAACCAAATGGTTTCTTTCTAGTTAGAATCGATTTTTTTTCCCTCCTTGAGAGCTCAATTTTGGCATATCCTAACAACTCAAAAAAGCTGTGGATATTTTTATAATTATCTTATCAGAAAATTTTTCTACTGTGAATGTTTAGAAGACTCCTACTTGTATTGAAAAGGTTTTATGTGATAGCATATGCAAAAAATGCCTGTTTTTTAAAATTCTGCATCACAAAAGTGATTCTAATTCCTGAAAGTGTGTAAGAAACTTTGCAAAACAGTAAAAAAGAAATGTTTAAATATATTAATGAATTATTGCTGGTCAGTTTATTGAGAGCTATGTAATTTAGATAATGGTGTGTGTGTATGTGTGTAGAAGCTGGAAATCAGTAGTAAGCTTATTTTCATAGAATTAAAGGTTCAGTGTATCTTCTAAGTATTCTTGTCCCCTTGTTCTTTTTCTTTGGTAACAGCTTTATTGAAATATAGTTCATAGACTGTTCAATTCACCCATTTAAAATACACAATTCAGTGGTTTTTAATAGAGTCAAAGTTGCGCAGTCATCACTTCGGTTAGTTTTTAGAACATTTTCATCACTTCAGCATTTACCTCTCATTCCTTCCCAAATCCCTGTTGTTAAAAATAGCATTTATGCTATCATGCAAAAAACTTTTTCAATATAAGTAGGAGTATCCTAAACATTTATAGTAGAATAAATTTTCTGATAAAATAATTACAAAAATATCCACAGCTTCTTCAGTGTAGCTGTATTCATTTCATGTTCTCATCAGCAGTGTATGAAGGTTCCTCTTTCTCCACATCCTAACACTGTCTGTGTGATTATAGCCATCCTAGTATGTGTGAAGCGTTTTACTTCATTGTGGTTTTTATTTACATTTTTTCTGAAGGCCCATGAAATTGAACATTTTTTCATGTCTTTATTGACCTTCTTGTATCTATTTTTTTGAGAAATGTCTATTTATATCCTTTGCCCATTAATTGGGTTGTCTTTTTATTGTGAAGTTGTAAGAGTTTTTTAAAAACTACATTCTAGACACAGGTTCTTTATCAGATATATAATTTGGAAATATTTTCTCTCAATCTGTGTCTTGTCCTTTAAATTTTGGGGTCATGTTCTTTGAAACAAAGACGTTTTTCATTTTGATGAAGCCTAATTTGTCTGATTTTTTTGTTGTTTGTGCTCTTGGTGCCATATCTAAGAAACCATTACCTGGTCCAAGATCACGAGTTTAATAGTTTTAGTTCATAATTTAGGTCTTTAGCTCATAATTTTTATTTATGGTGTGAAACAGGGATCAATCTTCATTCTTTTGCATGCAGAAACCCAATCTCAGTACCATTTGCTGAAAAAGCTGTTTTTTCTCCAGTGAGTTATCCTGAAGCGCCTCCTTCTTCTCCCTATCCTCCTCTCCCTCTTTCTTCTTTTAAGATTCTGTTTATTTTTTTGACAGAGGGAGGGTGTGTGTGTGCATGCGCAAGCAGGGGGGAAGGGCAGAGGCAGAGGGAGAAGCGGGCTTCCTGCTCATAAAATACCCATCCTGGGTTTGATCCCAGAACCCTGGGATCATGACCTGAGCTGAAGGCAGATACTTAACCAACTGGGCCACCCAGGTGCTCACAACCCTTATTCTTCGGAAATCTCATGGTCTGTTTCTCCTGAGACAGGGTATTAAATAGTTTACTAATTTGTCACGATAAGCTTATTTCTTTTTATAAACTTAGGATTTTTTCACATTCTTTATAGTTTTGAAGTTAGTCTTGTGATGAATTACTTACAAACATTAAACCTTAAAGATATTAGTAAAATGTTTACTTTTAAACTATTAGTAGTAACAATAAAAATGATAGTAGTTAACCTTTATATAGTGCTTACTGTGTACCAGGTACTATTTTGAGAACTTCACATATATAACTTCGTTAATATCTTTAACAGCCTTATTAGATAAGTACAGTTATTATCTGTTAAATGGATGAAGAAACTGAACACAGAAAGACTTGTTCAGGATTACACAGCTAATAAGTCTTACAACCACATCAGGCCAGAGACTAAAGCATTATAGTATAGTTCTTTTTATATAATATTTTTTAAAACATCCTCCATTACTAGAAATCTATGGATATGATGTACAGGGAATAGCAGTTATCTCCTGAGCAATAGGAGCACATACATACCCAGCATGGGTACACAGAGATACACCACACACATAAATAAAACCTCATATGTTGACCGCCAGCCACACTGACCTACTGAAACGCCAGTGTTTGCTATTAAAATTATTCCTTAAGGTTTTCAGGAATCATATGAATTTTAATGATAAGGTACTATATTTTTCTAGAGATTTACAAGGATTATAATCTATCAGTATATTCTGCTTGCCAGGTCATAAAAAATGAAAAGGTCCAGGTTAATATTGATGGGCTGAAAGATTATATCGTGGATGTCTTGTGTGAGGTCTCCCATTGACCTTGGCAGTATGACTTTTTTTTTTTTTTTTAATATTTTTATTTTTTATAAACATATATTTTTATCCCCAGGGGTACAGGTCTGTGAATCACCAGGTTTACACACTTCACAGCACTCACCAAAGCACATACCCTCCCCAATGTCCATAATCCCACCCTCTTCTCCCAAACCCCCTCCCCCCAGCAACCCTCAGTTTGTTTTGTGAGATTAAGAGTCACTTATGGTTTGTCTCCCTCCCAATCCCATCTTGTTTCATTTATTCTTCTCCTACCCACTTAAGCCTCCATGTTGCATCACCACTTCCTCATATCATATGATAGTTGTCTTTCTCTGCTTGACTTATTTCGCTAAGCATGATTCGCTCTAGTTGACTTTTTTTTTTTTTAAAGATTTTATTTATTTATTTATTTGTCAGAGAGAGAGAGAGAGAGAGAGAGCACGCACAGGCAGACAGAGTGGCAGGCAGAGGAGGCCAAGAGAGAAGCAGTCTCCCTACTGAGCAAGGAGGCCAATGTGGGACTTGATCCCAGGACCCTGGGAACATGACTTGAGCTGAAGGCAGCCACTTAATGGACTGGTCCACCCAGGCATCTCTCTCTCTCTCTCTATTTTATTTTATTTTATTTTATTTATATGACAGAGATCAAAGTAGGCAGAGAGGCAGGCAGGGAGAGAGGAGGAAACGGGCACCCTGCTGAGCAGAGAGCCCACCACGAGGCTTGATCCCAGGATCCTGATCATGACCTGAGCCAAAGGCAAAGACTTAACCCACTGAGTGGGGTGGTGAAAAAAGGTGAAGTGAAATTAAAAGTCACAAATAAGCCTGGTCTATTCCATAGATTTATGTAAGTGAAGTATACTTCTAAGAAGTGATCTTGGAAATCTGGTTTATAAAATGTCTGTTTACTTGAAATTTAAATGTATTTTCATTAGGTGGTTGTAATCTGAAGAATAAATCTACTCAGGCATTGGAATATTGTGCTGAATTACTAGGTTTGGATCAAGATGATCTTCGTGTAAGTTTAACTACAAGAGTCATGCTAACAACAGCAGGGGGCACCAAAGGAACAGTTATAAAGTAAGTTCCTTAACTCACTGCTCTGTAAAAATGCTGCCTTATGGTTTGTCAGGGAAAAATCTTTCTTTGAGAACAATGAGATTTAAAGTTGATCTTTATGATCATTATAATGTTCTAAAACATATGCTGGATAGGTAAGAATTCTGTGCATATTACTGCAGTAATCTACTATACAAGTAAATGCTGCTCTTAAAGAAAGTTGTTCCTTACAGATATGCCGAATGCCACAGATTTGTAGTTTATAAAGTTTATTATTTGTAGTTTATAAAGTAGTTTATAAAGTTTATTATTTGTAGTTTATAAAGTAAGAGAAGTTTACTTTTGTACAACTACAAAAATATGAGTTGATTATGTTAATATTTGTTTTAGGCAACAATTTTTTTCCAAATTTTCCAGACTTTTTTTTTGAGAAATAATTCACTCTTCTAAAAGGTACAGTTTAGTATTTTTAAAGTGTATTTACAAGGTTGTACAACCATCACCATTTAGTTTCAGAAGGAAACAGATCATTTTACTTTAAAAGTCATTTTCCTTGCAACTGTCATGTTCTAAAACTTATTAAGTAAAACTTACTCCAGTAAAACACACAGCAAATGGATTTCCCTCTTACCTCTTGGAGTCTTCATTTAGAGGAAATTGCAAATGATAGGAAAATAAGAGCGTAGCCAAAGTTTCTCTGATCTGTAACCAAGCACTTCTAGGTTGTATTTGGGCCTCTGTACACTTTTGGCTCAATATCCTGTGTTTTAGGCATTTCTGTTTTTGATACTATAAAATAAAATCGATATTCAGCCGTCATTCTGAGGCACTGTAAGATCTTCATTTGTAGGGAAAAAATTCAGATCCTCTATCCCTTGCTAAATAAGGCAGTCAATGAGCTCTAGTGACCTATTTCAGGAAGATTTTCAACAAATTTATCCAAGAAGGATTTAAAAACAAACTTTTAGCCACACAGAATGTTTGGTACTTCTTACATTTTGGGAAACATTAGCAAGGTATGTTTAGCCTGATTGTTTGCTAAACTAATTCCAAATAATTATAAAGTAAACCTTACCAAGGAGAATGTATAGTAGGGCCATACAGTTGCTTTTCCTTGGAGATATTTCTGGGACGCAAGGGAACTACAGTAAATGCACACATGTGTGATCTTCAGGTAGCATTTCCTTCATTTCTCTTTTGTTAAAGCACTTCTTTTATGTGTTTTATGTGTGGAGTACTCAGAGAAGTTTCACTTTAGGAAGGGGTTCTGTTGCAGGAAGTTTAAGTTGGAAAACCAGTTTAGAAGAGATTCAAGTATTAGTCTGACCTGAAAAACTTTTTTTCTTTCTTTCTTTTTTTTGAAGATTTTATTTATTTATTTGACAGACAGAGACCACAAGTAGGCAGAGAGGCAGAGAGAGAGGGGGAAGCAGGCTCCCCGCTGAGCAGAGAGCCCAACGGGGCTCGATCTCAGGACCCTGAGATCATGACCTGAGCTGAAGGTAGAGGCTTTAATCCACTGAGCCACCCAGGTGCCCCGACCTGAAAGACTTTTTTTTTTGTTAAGATTTTATTTATTTATTTGACAGACCGAGATCACAAGTAGGCAGAGAGGCAGGCAGAGAGAGAGGAGGAAGCAGGCTCCCTGCTGAGTAGAGAGCCTGATGCAGGGCTGGATCCCAGGACCTGGGATCATGACCCAAGTAGAAGGCAGAGACTTTAACCCACTGAGCTACCCAGGGGGCCCCTGACCTGAAAGACTTTTAAGGTTACTTCCAAATTTGACTTTTTTTTTTTTTGGTGTTCCCATGGTGCTTCCTACTTACCCTTATGATAGCATTAAGCATGCGTTTTGAAAATTCACTTTTATGGTAGTTTCTTCATTAGAGTATAATTTTCTTTAGGAAGAGGGCTCTGTGTCTGTATCTGCAACATCTAGCATTGTTGTGTAGTTACTTATATTAAATAGTAGAATTGGACAGTCCAGATTTTTAGATGTAAACATTTCTTCCTAAACAATGTTAAATAAGGTACCATACTTTAAAGTTACCCTGAATTAAACACGATTTCCTTTGCATTTAAAATAAATCTTTGAAGGTCGAAAGGAAGATTATTCCTCTGAATAATTTTTTATTTATTCATCATGTGCAATAAAGCATAGATTAAGATAAAACCATTTTTTGAGCCTAAAGTTTTTACTCAATAAAACATTTTTTTATCTACGTGTAGATAACTTCTTTAGTTCTTTCATTATGCTTCTTAGCCCCATTTATTTGTGCCTATTGGCAGATGACCTTCTGTAGCTATTTATTTTGTTCTTCACAGTGAATGTTTGGATATACTTTGATCTTGATATCTGGCATTATTTTCCCAGTTATTACTGTAAAAAAGTTTCATTGGTATAGTCTTCTTTTATAGGGTACCCTTGAAAGTGGAGCAAGCAAACAATGCTCGTGATGCCTTGGCAAAGACTGTCTATAGCCATCTTTTTGATCATGTGGTAAACAGAGTAAATCAGTGTTTTCCTTTTGAAACATCATCTTATTTTATTGGAGTCCTAGATATTGCTGGTTTCGGTAAGTACAGTTTTGTTCATGAATCTGTATTTGATATTTTTTATTCAGTTTTTCACATATATTTAAAATGTAAAAAAACCTTTTTCCCTTGTAATACCTTTCACTTGATGTATTTTCAGTTATATGTCCATACTTAGATTTCATTTCATAATGTAATTTAAATAGGAAGCCGATGCTTAAGAAAGGGAAAAACTCATAGATTTTGGTCACACTAATGCTGAAATTAAAACATGTTGACTGAGGGGCGCCTGGGTGGCTCATTTGTCTAAGTGTCTGACTCTTGATTCTGGCTCAGGTCATGATCTCAACGTCATGAGATTGAGCTCTGCTTGGTGTCTGCACTAGGTGTGGAGCCTGCTTAAGATTCTCTCTCTCCCCCCTTTGGCCCCTCCCCCACCTCAAAAAAAAGAAAAAGAAAAAAACATGTTGATTGAAACCATTATTGTTAGGGGATGTCTCTGTACTCCTAAAGGAATGCAGCTGAATAAAGGTAAAGTCTTGAATGCTACTAATAAAGAAGATTAAGTCCCTAAAACCACTGACAATAGTGTAGTACTGGGTACTAGTTGACCTACCATATAAGCCAAACTCATTGCTCTATGTAGAAATTCATCATTAGTGTTATCAACAGGTAGCTATGTCCAGTGAATTCCCACCAAATGAAAAAACATATTTTTTAAGGATATAGCACATAGTATAGTACATAAAGTACATACAAGATATTTTATGTTAATATATATTCAAGATAAATATTGAGAACAACCATCGGGCTCTGCAATCAGAAATGAAATGGGTCACTAACATCTGAATGCCATGTTGTTTTGAATGACTGTTTTGTAAAAAATCTCATAGTAAATCTGACTGATTTTATATTGGGCTTTATCAATGTGGGTGTTACTTCTGCCTGTGTATGAGCGGTGTTTTCTTCCTGTGTAGTTTGTTTGCTTTTGCCGAGGGAAAGTTTGAGTGTTTACTTTTTGGGGGGAATAGAGTTTTGTTTTTGAAGTGATATATATGTTAAAACTTTTTGTTCAAAGGTAGGCAAACACTCATCACTGACTTAAGATTTCTGAATCTTCAGACATTTGTTTCCTGGTCTGCACTAGGTTTAGTGTAACAGGCACATACACAGAATCATAACATTTTAGAGCTGCAGGGATCTTAGAGATAATGTCATATAGTCTTTTCATTTTAAAAATGAGTCAGTGTTCATGTTTTTTTATAACTGTAATTTTACAGATTACACAGAAAAAGATCTAAAGCACTTGCATTTAGGTCATTTTTGTTCTTTAGTTAATTTAGATTGCTGTTAACACTTGCGCTTAAGAAAATTATGTTGTAAGTGGCTTACATTTTGTATCTTACACTATATAATATTTATCTCATTCAACACACACTGTTTTTGTTGAGTAAAACACAGTATTTTCAGTACCTAAATACTTAAAACATTTTGTCTTGAAATAAGAGCATTTGAGGAATCTAAAAACAATTATGTGAATTTTTTTTTACCTAATTTTAAACTAAGCATTGATACAATAAAATTTTATCCTAAGATAAATTTATAATATGAAGTTGATGACTTTTGATTCTGGTTTTATATTTTACAGAGTACTTTGAACACAACAGTTTTGAACAATTTTGCATCAACTATTGCAATGAAAAACTTCAACAATTTTTTAATGAAAGGATTCTGAAAGAGGTAATTGCTATTACAATTTAAATTAAGAACCGCATTATGCTATTTTAATTTCAAGGAACAGAGACATGCTGCAGTTACACTGATAGAAGGGGTATAATGTAAGGTGGTTCAGGAGATCAGAGATGGCTAGGACAGGCCCCCAGTGGCTTAGCTGTTGCTCAGGTACATCAGAAGTGTTAATTGTACACCTAAGCTTAGGAACCCAGTGAAAACTCTAGCAGGCACCTCCGCAGAAGTGAACATCTATTGCTTCGTACTAGTGTCTTTTGCTAGACTGGGAATTTCCGTTGTTTCTTTTTCTGAGTCTGTTGCCCCTACTTCTGCCACTGCCAAACAACTTTCTACTCTCATCTTTGACATTGGCATCTCCCACCCTTCCTCTGCTTTTACCCACTCTGCTACGTGCTCACCCTTTCTGTGTGTCACAGGAAAGCCATTGGCCTGGAGTGCCTCTGGCCAGTGCTTTCTCTGCCAGGCTACAGTGTGCACTGCCCAGTTGCCACTGCTCCTAGTGAGTAACTACAGGTGTGACCAACACTCACAACCGCAAGTCTAGGAAAGTTATTTTATAATTCTTTACAGAATAAGTAAAGATAGGTTTGGATCACTTGATGTGTGATTAGACTCACCATTCTTAGCTTGTATTTGAATTCTCCTTTGTACAAATCCTTTGTATTTGGCTTTCCTTCCTTTTTGAGCTATTGGAGATATGTTTTACTGAATGTAGACAGTAGAGTTACAGGGAACTCAGAGATGATCTATTTCAGCTTTTTATTTTACAAATGAAGAAACTGATTACCAGAGCAGGTTACTGACTACTGCAGGTCTGAACCCACCTTCGAGCGGCTGGCCCACAACCATGTTCTCCTCATATTAGTACTGCTGTTTTCTAAGTTCTCTTCTTCACTGTATCTGGTCTTGAAATGTGAAATATTCTTTCCTTTTCGCATTCCATTAATCTTTTCTCACATTTTTATTTTATTTTGTTTTTATGGGTTTCCGAGCACTTTCCCTGTTATACTTTTTACTTGTATACTATACTGTAGGTTAAGCCAATTCTGGCATAAATGAATAGGTAAACCAAATACTCATCAGTCCCTTCCGCACCAGCCCAGCAAGCTTTATCTAGAAACATGACCAGGAGATGGTATTTTGATACATGTTTATTTTTATAACAGTTCTTTAAAATAAATGTTTGGATTTCAAATTCAGATTGGTTCTTAAATGGATACTGACTTCTAAAATGATAGAAACCTTTTCTAGTATATCTTGTGGGAGGAAATATTTAAACATTTGGGAAAAAAGATTAAAATACATATCAGCCTAAGCTCAATGCATTGCTCACCCATCTTTGATAAATCCTTTTTTTTTTCTTTAAGAAGGTACCAGGCTTATATGTAAGAACTCAACTTTAACTTGTATATTATTCTTCCAAATTACACTTACTTTTTACAATGTTATATTCCTTGTATGTATCACTGTGTAGCTACTAGAGCCCATTTGCAATTAATTGAGGTTTCTTTGATTTTAGTGCCTGTGTGTACATGTTAAAAATCTCTCCTATCTTTGGACAACAGTTTAGGACTATTGAGGAAATAGAAGAAGAAGTTTCATGTCAAAGGGAGCTACTTTGTTTAGTTGTTCTTTAAACTTTTAAAAACTATCACAGCAAGTTCTTATGTTCTTCTGTGTATTCCAGGGGTTGATAGACTATGGCCTTTGGGACAGATCCAGCAGGCTGCCTATTTATGCAAATGAAGTTTTATTGGAACACAGCCATGTTTCTTCATTAACTGTTATCTATGGCTGCTTTTGTGCTGTAGTGGCTTAATTGAGTAGTTTTGACAAAGACCATGTGACTCACAATTGAAAATATTTACTCTCTGGCCCTTTACAGAAAAAGTTTGCTGACTCTTGGTCTATTTTTCTAATAAGTTTGACTTTAAAATTGCTGAAGGTATTTCAGAGCCTGGCCTTTCCTTGAGTTTGAACAGATCTCCATATGTGTGTGTAATTTCTCTGCATATTTCAAGAAAAGTGTGCTTATCTGTAGGTGGGAACATTTCCACATATATAAATCATATGTTGGTCATTAGTTTCTGACTTTACATTGCTTTAGGGGCAGGGATCTTTCTTCCCTAATGTTTTGTATGTCTCCTTAACCACTGAACTAGTTGGTATGAGCCTTTGTACTCTGGACTAATCAACAAAAGTTATGAGAAGTGGCACAAAACACACCATTTCATATCATAACAGTATTTCCATATCTGTGATTATGATTATTTTATTTTAGGAACAAGAACTTTATCAAAAAGAAGGTTTAGGTGTTAATGAAGTGCATTATGTGGATAATCAGGACTGTATAGGTATGTGGGTTTTTTTTATTCTACTTTTGGAAAGTATGGGAAGATATAGTACATGCTTTTACTAGTAATTTTTCTGTGCTCTGTGATTGAAATTAATTGTTATGGGACTTGAAACTCTGGTATTTGAGAAAAGTTTTACTTCTCTTGTTCTGCCAGGAAGTTTTTTTCCTACCAAGGCATCAAATTCAGCCATTGGCGAAAGTTTTCCTTAAATTTCTTTTGTTTACCGTGATGAACATTTTCATTCTTAAACAGCCAACATGTGAGTAAGTTAAGATGGGAACTAAATGCCTTAAGTAGTAAAGAGATAAATTATCTCACTTGAGGAAGCCCATAGGTTAGCCAGGCTCTGAGTGAGGTTTTTCAGTGTTTGACTCTTCTGTAGTTTAGTTCCCTTGTTTTGTTCTCTGCATTGTCAGCACCCTCCGATCCATTGCAAGTTAGCTTCACAAGTTTCATGTGTCAGATCTGGATAATGCAGTGCAGCCAGGAGAACAGGGTTTCTCTTTTTATCAGTAAGGAAACCTTTCCCCTTCACCCCCCAGCCTAGTGCTCAGTCTTTCTTTATTTTCCTACCTCATCATGAAAATCAACTGTTGGGCAGACTTTGTTTTCAAAACTCCATATGACAATTGAGTCAGTAACTCATGTGCTACATTTGGAAACCATGTATAATAATAATAATAATAATAGTAATAATAATAATACTTTATACTGATACAACTTTCCAAAGCATTTTTACATCCTAGCTGGCTCACAGAGTGTTTCCTTTACACATCACAGCTTTTCTCAGATCTCTGTGCCTTTGACTTTATATCTTGGCTGGAACTCCTCCTATTTTGTTTATCTTTTGCCCACTTTCATATCCTTCTATCAAAATACTCATTTATAGCTTAATTCAGCTGCCCCCCTTTCACCATCACCACTTGCCTAAAAAGTATCATTCTCTGAACAATGCAGTTAGAATTTTGATTTCTTTTCATTATGTTCTATGCTTTTGGAGTCTTGTCCCATTTAATAGATTTTATATACTTTTTAAGCACTTTATATTTTATAGATATTTTGTATAAGCAGGAAATTCAAATTACCTGAATGGTAGGAGGATAAAAATGTGCTCTTACTGAAGTTTTGCTGGAAAACATTTGAGTCAGTATTGAAAAGTAGTTTTAAAAGCTCTGCATGTGAAAGTTTCTGTAGTTTTACTTCATTTTGAATGTAGGTATTATATGGAGAGGAGGAATTTTTGGTTCTTTAGCCTCTCTCATCCAAGCCTGTAGATAGAATGGTTATTACATTAATTATATGTGCCTGGTGTTATTTTTCTAAAACTTATATTAGTTTCCCCTGCTATCTGAAAATAGAGCATTTTTATGAAAACTTTGAAAGCCAAAATGGTATAAATCGGAGAAGCAGTTACTATTTTGTAAGTGCAAATATTCTCTTTCGATTTCTTTCAGCTAGTGAAAATAGGCATTAATGTAGGTTTTCCATAAAAGCAAAGTGGCATAAAGCAGACTTTTCCATATTGGAGGAAACCTGTATATGATGTTACTTTCCAAAAAATTGTCAGATTTGAAATAAAATACCTGCTTTCTGTACCTGTGAGGATATTTACAAATCTGCTATATTGCTTCTGACCAGTACTTTAAATTTGTGATTAGTAAATTGTTCATATATCTTTAAAATGTTTTTACCCTAACATATTTTAATTTTTTTGGAATAGATTTAATTGAAGCAAAATTAGTGGGGATATTGGATATTTTAGATGAAGAAAATCGCCTTCCCCAGCCAAGTGACCAACACTTTACATCTGCAGTTCACCAGAAGCACAAAGAACATTTCCGACTCACTGTGAGTTTACCATTCCAAAACTGAGACTCTGTGGTGGGAAGAGAAATCTTTAGAAAGATATACTAGATACTGCATATTAAATAATCAGAATAATAAATTATATGGGGCTGAGAATAACTGTAATTTATTCAGCACAGCATCTTCTGTAGATAGGCACTGAATTTATACATGTATAGTTTGGGTGATGATGATCTATCAAATGAAGACCCTTTTATCTGAATAGAAAGTACATTTTATCAATCTAAAATGTACAAAATGGTTTACCTGCTGTTTTTATGTTCTTCCTTTTAGTAAAGTGGCCACAAGTTGCTTTTTTTTCTACCATGTGACCTTGATCATGTTCCAGGGGTTAGCACCTAGAATCACAAAGAGCCGCCAGTCTGCACGTTTATAAGATGAGCAGTAAAATTCATGGCTTAGAGACTGACTGGTGCAAGCAATCCATATTAGGTAACGGGTAGGCAATTTATTTTAATGTTCTTTCCTAGGGAGTTTTGAATGAAAATATACCCAGAGACAGACATAGAAACTGAAGCAGTAGAAGAATTAGCTGAAGGGAAAACCAGACACAGAGCTATAGAAATAAATGAGAAGTACACTTGTTTTTTTCTACCCCTTTTTGAAGATTTTTTTTTTTTTTTAAATTTTAGAGAGAGAGCACATGTGCAGGGATAGGGGCAGAGGGGGAGGGAGAGAGGATCTCAAGCAGACTCTGTGCTGAGCACAGAACCTGACAGGGGGCTCAATCTCATGACCCTGAGATCATGACCTAAGCCAAAGCCAGGAGTCAGCTGCTCAACTGACTGAGCCACCCAGGCGCCAGAAGACTTAGTTCCCTGCACTGCTGTTGGGATATAGAGCTGAGGTTGAATCCTTGCAGCAGTGAATTGTAGGGCTGTTCTGCATGAGGCTGGCCCCTGTGGCTCTTGGGGTTTACCTTATTCACCCAATTCTGTGTTTATCTTTACACTCAGCTGTTATTACTTGAGGTAATACAAGGACACCTCCATCCTTGTGCCCAGTAAGAACTGATTAGCCCAGAGAAATGTGGATGTTAATTTGATCCAGGAAGATAGGTGCTGCCTTAACTTACAGAGGACAACAAAGGAAAGGCAGGAAAAGGAAGAGAAGCTGCTTAGAGTGGCAAATGCCTCCCATTCTGTTTATTGTTTTGAGATTGTAACCTAGTGTAACAGCCAGGGCTTTGATAGCCCTAAGAGCTGAAGTGAATGAAGACAAATATTCTTGTTTCCATACATCAGTAACTAAATTAAGAATGTGTAAGGTAAATAGGTTGAATGTATTTCCTTGAAAAGCTAATGTAATTATGATAACCTCAAGGGCACTGAATCTAACAATCACCTGTCCCACTGACTTGGAGTTCTTCTGTATCCTTAAATATTTCTTATAATGGGAAGCTGTTTCTCTTCAGTGGAGATTGAAATAAAACAGTATGTATCCACCCTCAACAAACTTTTGCTATGATTGAAGAGGTGTTATATCCAGTCCTATTTATTTACTGTTCACTGGTCTTTGTAATGACCAGCCTGATGCATGGTTACCTTTAACAAGAGTACTGATTGCTGGTCAACAGAATTGTGACTACCTGGAGTTATATAGTACATATAACTATAGGGACAGCAAGCTAAAACATCAAGAATGGACTTTGGCTGCTTGTTTCAAAAGAGAACAAGAGCAAGACAGTAAATTCTAATTTTTATAAACCATTGATTTTGTTATAATTCTTTGGAAATAAAAATAATAATCATTATCTATTGAACACTTAGTATGTGCTAGTCATTGATCTAAGGGTTTTACTTGAAGTATTTTATTTAATCCTCATAATCCCTGCGGTGGATCCTGTTTGTATCCCCATGCCAGAGATGAGGAGACATACACAAAGAGGTTAAGTGACCGGTCATGTGTAGCATAGTAAGGAATGTGGTGGAATTGGGAATCAGGCCAGGCATTTTGAGTCCAGCGCCTTTTCTCTGACTCATGCTGGTGTTATCACCTCAGAGAAGAGCCTCCTTGGTCTGCCAGCTCTCTCACCTAGAAAAGGCCTGGTAAGGCTCTCAAAGTCTTAGCTTCTGCTTTTTTTTTTTAAAGATTTTATTTATTTATTTGACAGACAGAGATCACAAGGAGGCAGAGAGGCAACGGGTAGTTGGGGGGAAGCAGGCCCCCCACGGAGCAGAGAGCCCGATGTGGGGCTCCATCCCAGGACTCTAGGATCACAACCTGAGCCGAAGACAGAGGCCTTAACCCACTGAGCCACCCAGGTTGCCCCAGGCTTCTGCATTTTTAAATGAGAATGTCTTTCTTATCCTTAGGTTATTTTGAGGGTCAGACGTATACTCTTATATGAAGGCATTTTGGAGATTTTTAAATATGAGATGCTATAATTGATAGTATAACCCTAAAATGATTCAGTGTCCTTCAGATAGATTCAGGCTCCTCTATACACATGTTAGAATGTATAGCCGTAATAGTGGAAAAGTTCCTGTAATGATTTCAGATGTGTTTTAGAACGACCTTGGCTGTAGCTAGGAATCATTGGATATAAATGTTATGGGATTTAGGAGGTTTAAAAGTTCTTCAGGTAAATGTTTATAGCAACAATATCTACAATAGCCAAACTATGGAAAGAACCTAGATGTCCATTCACAGATGAATGGATAAAGAAGATGTGGTATATATACACAATGGAATATTATGCAGCCATCAAAAGAAATGAAATCTTGCCATTTGTGATGACATGGATGGAACTAGAGGGTATCATGCTTAGCGAAATAAATCAATCGGAGAAAGACAACTATCATATGATCTCCTTGATATAAGGGAGTAGAGATGCAACATGGGGGGTTTAAGGGGGTAGGAGAAGAATAATGAAACAAGATGGGATTGGGAGGGAGACAACCATAAGTGACTCTTAATCTCACAAAACAAACTGAGGGTTGCTGGGGGAAGGGGGTTGGGAGAGGGGGGACGGTGGGGGAGGGGTTATGGACATTGGGGAGCGTATGTGCTATGGTGAGTGCTGTGAAGTGTGTAAACCTGGCTATTCACAGACCTGTACCCCTGGGGATAAAAATACATTATATGTTTATTAAAATTAAGAAAAATAAATTTAAAAAAGTTCTTTGGGTAATTTGCCAATCAAGAACCACTACTTTAAACATAAATAGTTAACTTTATAAAAATGCCCATTGTTTTGCATACTTACAGTGTTGTTTTTTTTGTCTTAGTCCTTTTTTCTTTTCTAAGAGATTATAACCAAATACTTGCTAGATTTCATTGGTAGTTTAAAGCTTACTAGATGTTTCAAAGGTAATATAATTGTGTGAAGTGTGAAAATATCCTTTAAAAGTTTTTTAATTTTTTAAAATTAACATATAATGTATTATTTGTTTCAGGGGTAAATATGAGATGCTATAATTGATAGTATAACCCTATTGATAGTATAACCCTATTGTATAGTATAACCCTAAATACTTAAATAGTATTTCACATCCCAGATGTTTTCTAAAGGAAATTATGTAATCTGTTTTTGATATTTTAATAACTGATATATGTACTCTTTTCAGATACCCAGAAAATCTAAGTTGGCAATTCATAGGAACATCAGAGATGATGAAGGCTTCATTATCCGGCATTTTGCAGGGGCAGTGTGCTATGAAACAGTGAGTATGACTTTTACCAAAAGAAAACCATCTGAAGTTGAAGCTTCACTGTACAGAATGTTAATCTTTAGCCACATCTGTTATTTCCATTTAAATTTAATAAAGTTTAAAATTTAGTTCCTCAGTACACTAGCCATACTTCATGTGCTCCGTGTCTATATTGGTGGCAACTGTGTTGGACAGTGCAGATACAGAACAGTTCTGTCATCTTGGAAAATTCTATTGAACAGAGCTATATCAAAGGATATTACCATAGAATGGACTGAATCATTCCTGTTCCTTTATTTTTCAGACCCAATTTGTGGAAAAAAATAATGATGCTTTACATATGTCTCTTGAATCCTTAATATGTGAGTCAAGAGATAAATTTATACGAGAGTTATTTGAATCATCCACAAATAACAACAAGGATACTAAACAAAAAGCAGGAAAACTTAGCTTCATCAGTGTGGGAAACAAGTTTAAGGTATTTGTGTTAAATTTATTACTTGAAATATTGTTTTTGTTGCATTTAGAGTAAAATATATTGTTTTATACTTATAGAAGATAATATAGATTACTATAAAAAATCCCATGAGTGAAATGCAAGAGCAGACCCTGCCTTGTTGATATTTGCATACAAAATAACATAAAATAGGTGTAGTAATTGTACATACAGAAATTCTTAAAATTTTATGAATCTGTTCTTTCTTGTTGCTTAACATATCCGATTCATACCTGCTTCTCCTAATGTTCTTGCTTCTGCTTACTGTTTGGTTGACCTTCAAACCTTCTCTTTCCCATGTGTTTTCTGTTTCCTTCCTCATTCAACAGTTTTGTTTTAGCTGGAGTAGTCCAGCTCGGGATGGCTAGAGAGGACTAGTTGAGTTGAGAGAGAAAAGCAGGCACAGCCAGGGGCTTCAGGTAAATGATCACTTTCATAGACTCTTATTTATAGAATGGCTGCCATGTTAAAAAGAGCCCGTCTCAAGTCAATGATTCAGTTTTTAATTTATTTTCAGTGTGTTTTCTTTCACTGTGCTTTATGGGTGTATGTATTGCACTGAAATTTGATTAAAGCTTTTAATAACTTTGTAAAAGATAAGTACTTTGTGTGACAAACCCTTCAAACTGCTTATTTAACATTGAAGAACATCTCATTTGTTTATTTTGGATCAGAAATTTATTCTTTGAAGTCTGACAAGGAATTGTCACATGATGTGTCTTAGAAATGGAACACTACTAATTGGTTTGAATTGTTGAGTATTTAGCATAGAGAAAGGTAATTTTAAAACTTTTGTATCATAAGTTAAATGAATAAAAAATCATAATAAATAGGACAAAGACATGAAATGAACTTCTCTTTTATGCATTTCCATAAAATATTGTTGTATTTATAAGAAAATTCTGCATGTGGGTTTCATTATGAGTATTTTAAATATTAAAAAATGGTGTAATTAGAAACTATTTAAGCATGAGAATACTATAATAATAACAACAGTGTAAGGCTCCTGAAATCCCTTGTGGATTGAAATAAGCTCTAAATAACTACCTTCATAAAATAATGTTTATAAAGCTAGATTTTTTAAAAAATAAATATAAATGTAAGAGAAAGCTTTTAATACTTTTCAGGTAATTGAATAAAAACTCTAACTTTGTTATAAGTTATATTCATTAATTATGAGTTCCTAATTCTCTTGAACAATATTTTTTCCTCTTATTTTGATACCCTGAAATTCCTGAGTAGACATATGATAGCAGATTAGTTTAAATAATATATTGACCTAAATGAAATGGTTATTATTATTGTTTTTGTACTGTAGTATTATAGTAGTATTGCTGGTAAGAACATACTTGAAATTTTAGAAAATATAAATAAAAACAAAAACATTCTTAAAATTCTCTGAATTAAAGTATTATGTTGACACTTGAAATGTCTAAATATTGCTTATGTGCAAAATAAGATATATTTTGCATATTAAACTGCTAAAACCTATAACTGATATTATTAATAAAATTTTAAAATGTTTTATGAGATACTTTAATATGAAGTATTAATAATTCTTTTTAATTTAAATTCCATTAGCCAACATATATCATTAATTTCAGAGTGGTATTCAGTAATCTATCAGTTGTGTATAATATCCAGTGCTCATCACATCATGTGCCCTCCTTAATGCCCATCGTCCAGTTAACCCATCCCCCCATCCCTCTCCCCTCTAGCAACCCTCAGTGTATTTCCTATAGTAAAGAGTCTCTCATGGTTTGTCTCCCGTTCTAATGACTTCCCATTTAGCTTTCTCCTTGATCCTCTTCCTCTATAATCCTCTGCGATGTTTCTTATATTCCACATATGAATGAAACCATATGATAATTGTCTTAGTATTAGTAATTCTTAATTTAAAATAGAATAGCTTGTTAAATTCAAGTTATTTGAAACAATAAAACAAAAGAGGCTAGCGTTTACACTGAGAACTTCAGTTATCCATCATTTCTGAGAAACAGCAGTTCTCTACTGAAAAGTAACATTTTCAGGTTATTGAAACATAATTCTTTTACTGTTAGTGTTTTAGAAAAATAATCCTTTTTGATGGAAATCTTACTCTATTATGTATATAAATATTTGTATGCTTTAAAATGAAAATAAAATACAAATAAAGCGTGGGTTTCATAAAAATGTTTATACCTTTCAGCCATTGACTGCTTCCTTGGTAACTGACATTTTCCCCTCTTCTCTCAAGTTTGTTTTTGCTGCTTCTACTCTGTCTCCATTTTTTTTGGAGAGCACTGTGCTTAGTCTGTGGATTAAGAGGCATGGACTTTGTGACAGTTTTCTTTTCAAATTAGTGGCTCTCATACTTGCTCTTTAGTTATTTAGTGATCCAGATTGATAAAAGTTGTCCAAACTCAGTCAACCAGATAAGTGGGGTATGGCTGTATTTTTTTAATCCATTGGGAAATTCATTCCATTTTTATGACTTAACTCTATGATATCTGAAGTACACTTCAGTATCATGAGTGAAAAAATGAACTTTATTAGGCCTTGTTGGAATTTTGGCTTTATCATTACTAGTTCCATGGTCTTAAGCAAGTAAGTTATCTCCTTGAATCTTAATGCTTGCACCTAAAACATGAGGCTAATAATATAGAATTAGAATTATATAATATTATTATATAATTGTATATTTATATTACATAATAAAAATATATAGAATTATAAATATAAATAAATATATAATATAAATATATATATAATAATTAGAATTGTTGTGCAGATTAAACATGATAATGCCTGTGAAAAGCTTTGAAGCAGTGCCTGACTCATGGAATGCATTCAGTACAATCTACCAGTTATTATTATTATTATTAAATATAGCTATGATCCAGTATGTTGATTTAAGAATTAGCATCTTAATTTAATCTTTTTGTGAGTAGTATAACAAGCATCTTAGTATAAAATTGACATAAGAATTTTATATAATTTACTTTGTAGAGAAATAAAGCAAATCATGTTATTAATGTATTAAACCAATTTAAATTATTACCACTTAATATTATTATAAATAGGAAAATATAGTAACTCATAGTGTTTATTATCAAGTTGTTTTTGAGAAAATTGTCCAAGCTTTTAAAAATAACTGGAATGTGAAATATTTTAAAATAACAAATGGGGGGGGGGTGCCTGGGTGATTCAGTCATTAAGGGTCTGCCTTCCGCTCAGGTAATGATCCCAGTGTCCTGGGATCAAGCCCCCCATCAGGCTCCCTGCTCAGTGGGAAACCTGCTTCTCCCTCTCCCACTCCCTTTGCCAGTATTCCCTCTCTCGCTGTTTCTCTGTCAAATAAATAAATAAAATCTCTTAAAAAAAAATAACAGAGGGTTTCTTTAGCTAGGCAGGACAATTCATTTAAGATAAGTGTTACATAAAACATTTCCAATATATACCGTTAGTATGTATTTTAAGTATGTCTTCATTCTTCAGTGGAATCTGACAGCAGCTACACCCAGCTTGCTACATATTCAAGTACTGCCCCGTTAATCTCTTCTGGAATGCATCTGCTGTATTTTCATTTACTTCCTTTGTTGCCTGTACACTTTTTGCTCTTCCATTCCACCTGCAAGTGTGCATGTATATTTTTTAGCCTTGCTAATATTCAATCTTTTTTAATGATATAAGTTCTGTATAAGTTGTGTAAGTTATTGTCCTTAGCATTATATTAGCCATATAGTGCATGTTACTGTCAAAGAATTTATGTATCAGTTGTTAAATTGTACAGTGTTGTATGTTGATGTTATTGCATGTTATTTTATGCTAATGTTGGAGAGCTAATATTAACTTAATAACATTGCGTACTTTTGCTTTTTGAAATAATGAAGTGATTTTCTTTCTTCTACAGACACAACTAAATCTGCTTCTGGATAAACTTCGAAGTACTGTGAGTACACTTACAAAAATCCAGGGTTTTTAAATGGTCCTCTTTAAATTATTGGTAATTACTCAAATAGGCACAGTAAACCTGGAATGATTAGAAATTTTTTTTTTTTTAAAGATTTTATTTCTATTTGAGAGAAAGTGAGAGAGCGAGCGAGCACAAGCCAGGGAGGGGTAAAGAAGCAGGTTGCCCACTTGAGCAGGGAGCCCAACATGGGACTTGATCCGAGGACTCCGGGATCATGACCTGAGCCGAAGGCAGAGGCTCAACCAACTGAGCCACCCAGGTGCCCATAGAAAGTAATTCTTAAACTGAATTGCCTCATTTTGAAAAATCAGTTTTTAGGGGTGCCTGGCAGGCTTAGATGGTTAAGCTTCTGTCTTCAGCTCAGGTCATGATCTCAGGGTCCTGGAATTGAGCTCTGTGTAGGGCTCCCATCTCAGTGGGGAGCCCACTTCTCCCTTTCTCTCTGCCTCTCCCTCTGCTTGTGTGCTGTCTCTTTCTCAAATGAATAGATAAAGTATTTTAAAAAAATTAAAAATCAGTTTTTAAAATGTCATTTTGGTTAGGCTTGTTCTGAAGAAAAGTCAAATATATATGTGAAGTCATGATTTTAGAAATATACAGAATTCTCCCAATGTTATTAAATTAAAGTTTTCCTGTAGTTTCAAAAAAGTAAAAATAATTAGTTATGTGGAGAAGAAAATGAATTTTTTAGGATTAAACATAATGCATGTAATTCATTTTCATTTTATTATTCTATTAGTTACATTTTCCAGCATGGCAGCATTGATATGGAAAAAATGGGCATGATATCTTTATGCCCTGTTATAGAGGCAGAATTTCTTTTTTTTTTTTTTTTTTTAAAGATTTTATTTATTTATTTGACAGAGAGAGATCACAAGCAGATGGAGAGGCAGGCAGAGAGGGAGATAGAGGGAAGCAGGCTCCCTGCTGAGCAGAGAGCCCGATGCGGGACTCGATCCCAGGATCCTGAGATCATGACCTGAGCCGAAGGCAGCTGCCTAATCCACTGAGCCACCCAGGCGCCCCTAGAGGCAGAATTTCTTAGAATCTATTTTTTAAACTAGTTTTAGTAGTTCACTGTATTTTTTATTTTTTTAATTTTTTGTTTTTAAAAATTATTTATTTGAGAGGGAGCAGGGGGAAGGGCAGAGGGAGAGGGAGAGAGAGTCTTAAACATACTCTGAGCTGAGTGCAGAGCCCAATGCAGGGCTCTTATCTCATGACCCAAAAATGATAACCTGAGCCAAAACCAAGAGTCTGATGCCCGACTGACTCTGCCATCCAGGTGCTTCAGTTCACTCTTTTTTTTAATGAAAAATTTATCAGAGAAACAAGTCTGATATGTGGGTTATATAAATGAGGCATGATTCTAAGGTGAGACATTTTTTAAATAGATCTGCTGAACTAACCAGGTATTCTTCCTTATCAAGTTGGCATTTTGGAAAGCCAGATATTTATTCTGTTGGTGCTGTTATTGCTTAACTTACTGTTAGACTGGCTTTGCGGACCATTAAGAAATTTTTGCACATTACCTCATTGTTTGCAAATATTTATTTCTTATGAACCAAACATCTTTAAAAACCAAATCTGTTGAGGAGGGTGTTTTATTTTTGTCACCCAAATATAGTGCTACTATAAAATAAGGAGAATACTTTTGTGATTTATAAGAAGAAGGTATTTCTAAAAAGTGTTCTGAAAGTGTTTGCAATGAGCATCATTGTTGAAATAGATATTCAGTGTTCTGCTGGGACTACTGTGAAAAGAAACAGTAATTTGAAAGTTGAGTATATTCACTTTAATACCCAGCAGTTTCATTGTGTACATATATATATATATTCTTTCTGCCTCATTCAGCATAATCCGATAACTGATTCCAAATGAATGCCTTTAAAAGCTTTTTAAACTACTGTTTAACAAATAGAACTTTAAAATGTGCAGTGATGCAGCTTCAGGACTTACTGTATACTATTGAAGTAGAATGATGAAAAAGTTTGAACTTTTCTCCCCTCTTTGGTCTAAATTTGAAGAGGCAGAACTTTATTTATTTCTCCTGTTATAGGACAGTTTTCTTATCACAGAAATATGGCACATCAATACACTTAAATGTAGAATAAAATCATATATATATATCAACCTGAAAAATACATTGTTTAAATATGTTAAAATATTTTATGATGAAAGAGTTTCCTTTTTACAATAATACAATTTTTGGCACTCAAATCTACAATTCCCCCCGCTTGCTTTCTTTCTTTCTTTCTTTCTTTCTTTCTTTCTTTCTTCTGATATATTTGATTTGGAGAGAGAGCATGAATGCAAGGGGCAGAGGGAGAGGAAGAGAGAATCCCAATCAGGCGTCGTGCTTAGTGTGGAGACTGACGTGGAGCTCTGTCCCACAACCCCAAGATCACGAACTGAGCCAAAACCAGGAGTCGTGTTTCCAATGAACTGTACCACCCAGGCATCCAGTATTTTTCTGATATTAGTATATAATGCAGAGATTTGTTCCAAGCTTGAAGTTTTAAAACTGTCTAATTATGTTTTAAATTCTTTAGTGATTATTTTAAAAGAATTCAAATATTAATGTTAACATGTCTGAAATTTACTGATATTCATAAAAATAGAAAAGCAAGAATGCTCTATGTGTAGTCTTTAAAAAGTACCTTTATTCTCCTAGGGTGCAAGCTTTATTCGTTGTATCAAACCTAATTTAAAGATGACAAGCCATCACTTTGAAGGTGCCCAAATTTTATCTCAACTTCAATGTTCAGGTATTTTCATATTTTTGTATTTATATTCATGTGTGTTGGGAGTCTTAGCTCAGATACACTTTACTATGTATAGTGTTTTCAAACAACTCACAGTTATCTTATGCTGAAAATAAAAAATAAATTAAAAAAAAAATATCTTGATTGTTTTTAAGTGGATTGATTTTTGCTTTCTATTTCTTTTAATTATAAGAAAAGTATGGCTAACAAATTATTTGAACAATACTGGGGTATAGTTTATTGTGAAATAAAACAATTTTACAGCATTGAAGTAAAATTTATGAAAACTCTTTAACTGCAAACCTAGGTCTTCCTTAAGTAGGTTGCTTTCCGATGGCCTTCTCAGCCTGGCAGCAGTTCATTTCTCATGCCCCATGTAGCTGGGGCAGGAGGTAGGTTTGGGTGTCCTTGCTCTCACTCTACCACTTTTAAAAAAAATGAAAACACAATGCCCATGGCTGCTGCAGAACTTCTGTGCACTTGGTTAAACCACCTCCTATCTCTCACCTGCCACATTCTAACTTTGCTCAGTCCTGTACTGATGCATATCCATCTGCTGTCTCCACCCATTCTACTCCTACTTTCTCCCAAGGCGTTAGTCTTCTCCTTGCTTTTTGATCTTTCTCAGGCTTGTAATACTTCCTTAAACTGTCTTGTCTTTCTCACTCCTTATATTGTTCCTCTTACAATCAGATTTATTATATAAGTACTTTTTTCTTAAATTACAATTATATAAACTTTAAGCAGACTCACCTGTTCTCCTTAAATCTGAGTCTCTGCCAACAGACAGCCTTACTTCTTTACTAGAAGATGGAAAGCTTCACCTATGTGCTCCCGAACACTGCTATCTACCTGCATATCCTTCCCTCCTATGAAGAATTATTATCCAAAGATAATAATTCTTTGGAATCATTTCTCCTACCTTCTTATGAATCTTCAATATCGATTAGCTATATTGAACCATTCCCTTTGAGGTGGTTTCTCTCATTACCATTTAAATATGTGGAGACCTCATCTTAATTCCCTCTGACCCACATTCCCTTCCACCTTCTTCCTTATATCTCATCTCACTTTTTGTTCTCTAGTTTTTCTCTTTCAGTCCAAGAGTAGTCTGTTCTTGCTTTCTCGGTTTCCTGCCTTCCACTCACTCTTAAACCCAAGAGAATTCAGATTCCACCTTGATCAGCCCAACAAAATAATTCTTGATAAGGTCACCCGTAATTTCCCTGATCCTAAATCAGATGTTCATTTTGCAGCCTGTCTCTTAGATGTCACAGTAGCATTTGACTTGACCAGTCCCCCTCACGTATCTTGCCTTGGCTCCTGATTCAGCTCATGTTCCTGCTTTTCTCTTTAATTCTCGGGTAATTCCTGACTCCTCTATAGGGTCTTCTTCTTTTACCTGGGTATTATATGTTAGAGTTTTTCAGGCTTTGGGTTAGGCCTCATTTCTTTCTCTTAACCAGTGCTGTCTGATACAACTTTCCATGTTGATGGAAATATTTTGTATCTGTGTTATATAGCATGGTAGATACTTGTGGCTGTTGAGGACTTGAAATGTGGCTGTATGACTTAGATACTGATTTTTAAATTTTATTTAATTTTTTAAAATTTAAATAGTCACATGTAGTATATATAGTATATATACACAGACCTGTACCCCTGAAACAAATAATACATTATTTGTCAATAAAAATATTTTTTTCATAAAAAGGCATGTAAGATTTGAATTCTACACTGCCTTTCTATTTTCATTATTTTTTTCCAAATAAAGTAGAATTAATTCATTTAGTACATCATTTACTAAAATTACTATCTTCTTATTAGCCAACATCAGGGCAAAGTAGGGGAGGATAAGAGAAGGCAGATGTTCTTTCTCTGTAACCTTGGGATTGTGCTGCCTGTCTGTGGCAACAAAAAGCATTCTGAGTATAACCAATCAGACTGCATCAACAAGCCCCTCACCAAACTCTCAGAGAAGGAGCCAGGGAATGGAAATTTCTAGAAGGAAAAGTACTTGATTTGATGTTTTAATTTTTATTTTTTAAGTGTTGAAAGGTCTTTATTGTAAATTAGCTTCAGGTGCTGAGAAAGCAGTCCAGGGCTTGGCAATTTGTTAAGCTTCATGATACTCTTAATGAACTTTTGTCAGACAGTTCATATGCTGTCTTCAGCTATTGGGCAAGCCAAGAGACTCAGAGGTGGCAGATGTATACATTCCGTAGGGTACTTGTTTATTTGATATAAATGGACAAAAATTGTAATGATACCAAACCTTTAATTTCTCCTAGCAGAGCCCAGAACTAATTAGATTTAGTTTTAGGTATTTCTTTACATAGGAATGATTGCCTTTATGTGCTTCATTAATTAGTATTAAAAATTACAGAAGTTACGTTATTGACTCTAATGAAAATCAAGTAGTACAGAATAATATAAGTAAAAAGTCTCATTTCTCAGGGACGACCACTTAATTTTGTTTTGGGTATATTTCTTATACAGATTGAATCTCTGCCGTGTTCTTTTTAATGAATACATCATATTCTACCATATGATTGTAACACAATTTAATTGATTGATATTTAAGTTGTTTCTGGCTTTTTTTTTTTCCTTTCATTATAGTGACGCAGTGGACATGTGTACATTCTCTATGAATATCTCTGTCCACATGTCTGATAAATTATAGGGCAGATTCAAAGAAGTAGAAAGTACTGAGTCAAGGAAATAAATATTTCCAAGTTGCTATCCAAAATTGTTGCACTGGTATACTTTCCCAGTGGTAGTATAGGTGTGTGTTTTCTTACATTGTCATCAACCCTGAGTACCATTGGTCTTTTATACCTTTGCCAGGTAGGTTAAAAGTCAATAGGTTAAAATCCAATTTGACTGCCTAGAAAATATATCTTTCCTATGAGATTATGTCAAAATAAACATCCACTCATTTAAAAAAAAATTTAGTAGTCTCATTTTGCTAATTTAAATTTTTTTTAAGATTTTATTTATTTATTTGACGGATATCACAAGTAGGCAGAGAGGCAGGCAGAGAGAGAGGAGGAAGAAGCTCCCTGCTGAGCAGAGACCTTGATGTGGGGCTCGATCCCAGGACCCTGGGATCATGACTGGAGCTGAAGGCAGAGGCTTTAACCCAATTGAGCCATACAGGCACCCCTGAATTTTTGACCACCAGGAATTTAATTTGATATAAGGAGTGAGATTGGGATCCAGTGTTATGTTTGTTTTCTAAATGGTTGGCCATTTGTCCTAATATTTTTTTGTTGAATTATTTTATTCCTGTTGATTTGAAAGTCCTAGAGAGTGAAACCTAGCTATTTTTTATAAATAAAAGTACTACCATTTTCTATAGTTGTTGAGCCTTCCCCTGACTACTTCATACTTTTCCTAACATGAAAAGTTCATACTGATTCAAGGCTCAAATTACAAGCTCCTAGAGTTATACTGAAAATATTCATTCTAAATAGACTAGTTTCTTTGAGAGGTGAGTGAAAAGGGATCTTTATAGTGAAATAGTGAGCTCTCCTTTCTTTTTCTTTTGCTTTGTGTAAGCATAGGTAAAAATTTGGAAATGTGTCTGGCTACTTCTTGGGGATTCTATCAGGAATCTTGTTTTAAAATTAGCCTCAGAACGGGGAAAGTGGCTTAATGCAGGCCTTTATCTCATATGCTATTGATTGTGACAGACGTTTCTAGCAGGAAAAAGAAACTAGATTGAGCTTTTTAGGGACCAGTAATTTATCCCTAGAAAATAGGAAAACTGATTTTTGAGGAAATTTGCTATAATAGTTTTAGGTAGCGGGTATGTTCATACTTAGTGAATATGAGTATGATACTCCCTATGTAATATTTCATTGTTGATGATTCCTATAAATTGCCCTTTTCTAAATATTAATTTGTAAAATTGTTAGATCATTTACAAGTTCTTTTTGGACTTCTGTTCAGAGATTGGCAATAATTTGTGTTTGTTTATGAATCTAGGTATGGTGTCTGTTTTGGACTTAATGCAGGGTGGTTTCCCATCACGAGCCTCCTTTCATGAACTCTACAACATGTATAAAAAGTATATGCCAGATAAACTTGCAAGATTAGACCCAAGACTGTTTTGCAAGGTACGAACACTGCTTAAACTGAAATTTCTTAGCTATGAACTATCTTTCTTACTAATTACTGTTTGGCATTTAACTATTGAACTTTTATTTTTCAGGCTCTTTTTAAAGCTTTGGGCTTAAATGAAGTTGACTACAAGTTTGGATTAACAAAAGTATTTTTTAGACCTGGCAAGGTAAATACGTCTTATTTTCAACTTTAACATGATCAATATGGATAGTAGGAGTCAATGCGTATTTTTGCGTTTAGTGATTTGTGTTATTCATGAATTATGATCACTAACAGTATGTGTGTATATATATACACAGTTTCCCTGCCTGTGAGAAGTTTGCAATGTGTAATATTTTATACAAGTTTTATAACTTCTATTTCACATTTGGAAGTACTGGAATCAGGGCATTGTTTGTTTTTTTTTTTTTTGCTTAAATAAGGATTAACCAGAAAATACTTACAATTTATTTTTTAAAATTTATTTTATTTAATACATTTTTTAAAGTAGGCTCCATGCCCAATGTGGGGCTTGAACTTAAAATCCCGAGATAAAGAGTCCCATGTTCTACCACTGAGGTAGAGCACCCCTGCCAGAAAATACTTACTGAAATCTTTTCTTTTTCTTTTTCTTTTATTTTTTTAAAGATTTTTATTTATTTATTTGACAGACCGAGATCACAAGTAGGCAGAGAGGCAGGCAGAGAGAGAGAGGAGGAATCAGGCTCCCTGCCGAGCAGAGAGCCCGATGCGGGGCTTGATCCCCGGACCCTGGGATCATGACCTGAGCCGAAGGCAGAGGATTTAACCCACTAAGCCACCCAGGCGCCCCTGAAATCTTTTCTAAAACATTAATTCAGTTTTCAGTAATTAAAAATTTTGCAGTACCTTTGAGTCTTCCTTGTAAGAACAAGTTTTATTGGCATATGATAGTCGTATAAGGTATAGGAAATTGGACTGAAGTTTGTGCCAATTTCTGTCAAACCCCAGAATGAGTGAATGGTACTTTTGTATGTAACATAATTAGGCTAACCCATAGTTTTTGTATTTATAGATTTTTGTACTAAATTACAAGACTGACTTACAGAGTATTTCATAGCAAATATGTACAAAACAAAAACATCTAAATGCTATTCACAGTCTGTAATATTGTCACCATTCCTAACTTTGTATTGAATAATAGCATCCTCATAATTTTAAGCACAACTATAATTATATAATAGCCAACTATGCTTGTTTGACTTAGCAATATAATTAATAAATATCTCTACTGCCTTGAAAGCTAGATTAATGATAATCTGATTTCACATTTTTGGGCACGAGATAAAAATCTATGTAATACCTCTCTCTGAATATTTTTACTCCAGAGGACCCATACTATATCTTGTATAAAAGAAAAAAAAATTAAAAGAAAACAAATATATATTCATAGTTGGCTTAGCTATAATCATACATATTTATCATAAGTTCAGCATTTCTCTTATTTCAGGGCTATAGTAATAATTTTAGAATTAATAGCCTGAGAAAACACTTGGTCTTATTTGCCCTGAGAAAAATTAATCAGAAGAATATGTTGAAAACATAAAGCAGGTTTTCAAAGATCTTTATTCTTGTTATGTTACCTTTAACTTTATTTTTGATTATAGGAAGCCTTTGTATTGATAGGTGTGTGACATCCTTAGTATATTGTCATGAGGTATTTGATAAAGGATAGAAATCATTTTATAATTTGGTGGTAAGTTGTGAAAATAATGCATTTTATTTTTTAATAGCCTAATCGCTCTTTTATTTGTATTGTCTTTCTCTTAGTAGCGATTTCTTATATCTGACCAAAATGAGGATGGAGGTTGGGAAAGTCAGTAGTTTTTTAGTGGTACCTGATTTTATTATATAGATGACCTTTACTTGTCAGAAACTGTACACAGTTATCTACATAAGTATGTGGATAAGCAATTCAGAAACTTATTAGCCCTTTTATCATTCTTTCCTCGGTTAAACTTTTTTTCCAACCATCTGTAATTGTCGTTTAAGGTTAAGGTTTTTTCTACTTATTATTGAATCTGTTAACTAGTAATGAGTAACTCCCTTTTACCCCTCCAAAAAAGGATGCTCAAGGAAGGAAGAGAAAGGCAGCAAAATATAGCTAAATAAATATGTTTGAGTTTGCTGAGATTTGTGTCTGTAATTGGTTTGTGATCATTTCCAGGAAGTTAGATTTTTGACTTGACTTCTGGTTATTTTGTATCTCTCTGTGTGTTTAAGCACATTTGTCTTTTGATATTGATGCTAAATTATTTCATTTCCTAGTTTGCAGAATTTGATCAGATCATGAAGTCTGACCCTGATCATTTAGCAGAATTGGTTAAAAGAGTCAATCACTGGCTTATCTGCAGTCGCTGGAAGAAAGTTCAGTGGTGCTCACTCTCAGTCATCAAATGTAGGTGTTTTCTTTTACATCAAGATCTGTAATTATTTTGGAAATGAATTGGTTTATGGAATGTTATGCGTTACCACAGTGGTGAGTGCTGGGCCATAGGGACCACTTTGCTTATTCATGCTGTGTTCCTGGTTCCATGTAACACCTCCATGTAGTATACATGGTAAATATTGAGACAAATTTTGTGTGTGTGTTACTTATCTTCCTATCCAGATACATTATGGGAGAATTACTTTCATCATATCCTAAACAAAGCAGAAACAGAGCTCATGGTCTCGATTCCTTTCCCTCCCTCCACCTCATCCCCTCATTTCTCAGAGTTCAGCCAGAACTTTTCTCTTTCCACCTGCATGGCATCTGCAGTTCACACACCAGAAATTTCAAGATTGTGATTGTCTGTCCTTTCTTGTCCCTGAAATCGTGTTAGTGAAAAAATCCTGTTGATTCCTTTCCCAAATACTATACGTTCTTTCCTCTGTATTGCCAGGGTCTTAGTGGTACCTCACTCTCCCACTCACGTAATAACTTCGGTAGCTCCCAAACTGGGTTTTCTCAGCTTCTTAGGAGTACTCTTCCCAGAGTTTCTTTCTAAACTAAAAGCCTTTTATTAAGGCTTTCCTATAATATAGGGCAAGGTCTTAGAATGTCTTTCAAGACCCCGTGAAGTGGGGTTTTCAGCTTCTCTTTCTAGCCTCCACTCCTGCCACTGCTCTTTTAGACCCTGTTCTCTGACGCGCTGCTAGGTCACAGCCACTTTTTATCTCTGCCCAAAACAAAGATTAGGGGCAAAATGTTTTTACCTGACAGTCTGTGGCAAATAGTTAATTGTGTAGAATTATTGTCAGTAACTTAATTAAATTTATAATTGTCCCTTCCACCTCCCCACTTGCCAGTGCTAGGCACTCGAAAAGGATTAAGTAAGATATATCGTATTAAGAGAAAAGTACGTCCCTTTGATGTAACCAAAAGGGACCATGCAAACAAAGATTATTAGTGAGGTCTTTTGTTAGACAGTCATGAATATAGATAAAAAGAAGACAATAAGAAAGAAAAAAAAAAACAGTTCTTTTTCCGACAAGTTTTCCAAGTAAAATATAAACACATTTGTCAGTATAGTTCAGTGCTTTCAGCTTTATACATTGCATTATGGTAGAAAACACATTATATTTAAATTATTGTGCTACACCATTTGTGGATTGTGTTATGCAATGGTTTAATCAGTAACCACACAGGATCTTTGCAGGATGTTTATAGAGAAGTTCTGAAAAAAATGTTTCAAGGTCATTTTGTAGAATATTCAAGGTCATTAGTGTAGAATGTTCTGGATATCTGAAGTTAAATAGATTCCTTTACTGTAGGGCTCTCAGAGGCTTCACTGTGTGTGTTCATTGTTAATCTTCTACAGGAGGTATAGCGTATAGCTTTTCTTAAATTCATTTGACAGGTGAACCCTTTTTTTCCCAAGCCAGACCTGTTAACATTTAATAGACCGATATTTCCTAGGACAATTTGGGAAGCAGTAGTGTGACATAATAAGGAAATAACACATTTAAAATGTAAATCTAGCCACACACATGATATACTTTTTATTTTAAGAAATACAAGGAATTAAAGAAATGTTCAACTTCATGATTTGTTATCTGGTATAATATGTTCATCACAGTTTCATGTGCCTTGAAAATTGCTTTGTGGAAATGAGTGGTTTTTAAGAATATGATATGCCTGATATAAACTGAAAAATTGTCTATCATTGTATTTTCCTCTTACACATAGTGAAAAATAAAATAAAATACCGAGCTGAAGCCTGCATTAAAATGCAAAAAACTATTCGAATGTGGCTTTGCAAAAGGAGACACAAACCTCGGTAAGATTAATAGTGCCTAAAGAATCCTACTAAACCTATTTACCCTAATACAAAATGGTTATAAAGTCATAATGAAGAGCACTTTGGACACTCCTAGAGTTTTCTCCATTCTCATGTTCTTTGTAAAAAGGCATATTATTTGTGATTTTTTATTATGTACTTGAAATTAATTAATTAATTAATTAACGAATTCAGTATTACTTGCTCATACTACAAAAGGATATGAAGTACCTTAAAAAATGTAAACACTATAAAAAGTTGAAATAAATGGCTAACAGAAACTCTTTTATTCTGAGTATTTTATTATCTTGAGTTGCTTGATAATCAAAATGTTAAATTGGGGTTGTTTTTAAAAAACCTCATTAATGTTTTCATCATAACTCTCAAGATTATCTATAGGAATTATATTGTCTCACTGTAAGTTTGGTCTTTATCTTTGAGTCTTATTAATTTAGACTTTTAAAACTTAGAGTCCTGAATAACTGTTAATCCCTAAACCTTTTTAAAGAGATTAGATAACTCTTTTAAGTTCTATAATTAGAAATCTCAAATTTTCAGAGTAAATACAGAAGGCTAAATATTACGGATAGGCATCAGTGTCATTCACACTCATACATGATTCTTTTTTTACCTTTAATAAGAGATCTAAAAAAGAGAATCCTGGATAGTATGAAAACAGAAGTGAAATACCCTATTTAGCAGTATGTTTGGCATTTTATTAAGATGAAAAATGTATGCATAGCATTAAGTGGTGAATTTAAACTCTGATGAAGTATTTCTTTGCAGCATTGATGGCCTGGTTAAGGTGGGCACACTGAAAAAACGACTTGATAAATTTAATGAAGTTGTCAGTGCATTGAAAGATGGAAAACCAGAGGTGAATAAACAGGTCAAGGACCTTGAAATTTCTATTGATGCTTTAATGGCCAAAATTAAGGTATGTAATTTTAATCCAAATGGCTGACTTGTTTTTTTTTTAAATAATTTAATACGCTTGTTATTGGTATTGAATTTTATAGAAAAAAATTCTTTTTTAAAAAAATACAAATGTTGCACAAGTTGAGTCTCAGTGATGGCAAGTGATTCTCATTATAGTGTTCTTTCCGTGTTTGAAAATTTTTATAGCAAAAAACTGAAAAGATAATTTTTATGCAGCTTCATTTGTTAGGAAAGTCCTCCTTCCCACCCAAAGTAGTAACTAAAATACTATACTCTGTTAGTAAGCTTTTATATAATCATTACTGAGACAGGAGTAATGCGAGTTATTTTCATTTGTCTCATTTTTTTTTTTACCTTCAGAAACTAATTTTCAAATTATAAAAGTAATATTATGGAAAATTTGGAGAAAACCACCAAAAACCCCTTTAACCCCAACAATAACACATTCAGCTATTACTCTGTTGCAGTCACCTTTCAGTCTTTTTTAGAAGCACGTTTGTATGGTTCTCCTCACAATTTAATTTTGTGCCCCTTTTGTTATGTTATGTCTTGTTCCTGTTATTACATTATCTTTATATTGGCTATATCATGAACTACTTAGGTGTTTTGAGCTTAGCAATTAATTTTCCTTCAAGTTTTTTAGGGAAAAAATAATGGGCCTTTTTTTTGGTCTTAATTTTCATTTATTTGATTACCAGTGGGACTGAAAATGTTTTTGGTATATTCACATTGTGTGGCAGAAGATAATTTTTAAGTACATTTTTATTATTTTTTTTAAGTCCACTATGATGACAAGGGAACAAATACAGAGAGAATATGATGCACTAGTGAAAAGCTCAGAAGAACTTCTTAGTGCATTACAGAGAAAAAAACAGCAGGAAGAGGAAGCAGAAAGGCTGAGGCGTATTCAAGAAGAAATGGAAAAAGAAAGAAAAAGACGTGAAGAAGATGAACAACGTCGAAGAAAGGAAGAGGAGGAAAGGCGGATGTAAGATATTTATATTGTTTTGAATTAGAAACTAACAGCATAGTGAATTCTTGGTGTTGAGGCTGGTTAATGAATATTCTTATTTTAAAAGTTATATTCTTATTTTAAAACACTAATTTTAGAATTAGTTTAAAAATAGAGAAAAGTTCATTATATAATAATAACATAATGATTTTAACTATAATCTGGGTTTTTAAAAAATTTTTTATTTTTTATAAACATATATTTTTATCCCCAAGGGTACAGGTCTGTGAATCACCAGGTTTACACACTTCACAGCACTCACCAAAGCACATACCCTCCCCAATGTCCATAATCCCACCCCCTTCTCCCAACCCCCCTCCCCCCAGCAACCCTCAGTTTGTTTTGTGAGATTAAGAGTCACTTATGGTTTTTTGGCTAAACTCTTACACCTGATGATTTCTTAACTTTTTTTTAAAGCTGTGACTTGTTATTTTATAAGCAAGAAAAAGGGCACTTATACTTTTCTGCATTTTTGAAACAACTTTTTGGAAGTTTACCACATAGGGCAGTCAGGAGTTGTAAGAGTTGTTTAATTGGGGGAGGAGGAGAGGGAGGACCGTGTGATCAGGATTGCAGGTAGGCTTTATAACCAAGTTAATCTACATGTTTAAAAGTTATAGAATATAATTGTATTTGTTTTTGTTTATTACAGAAAGATTACTGTCAGTAGAGTTAGATTTTGTGTTTTTAAAATAAGCTCATAATATATATAGCCAGGAGGTTAATTTGAGTTCTCACTCTATAACCTCTGTTTATTAATAGTTAAATTGCCTTCTGAAGGATTTTTTATTTTCTATAAAATTTTAGAGGAGTTTTCTATTTTTTGTTAGGAAACTTGAGATGGAAGCAAAGAGAAAACAAGAAGAAGAAGAGAGAAAGAAAAGGGAAGATGATGAAAAACGTATTCAGGTATATAATTATTAGACAGGTTCTTTCAGAATAGAATCTATAAGATTATAGCACAAAAGGAGTTGAAAACAAATTTTGATTTGCTACATAAGCTGTCTTTGGTTTACCCCAGAGACAAAGGCATCTTCTGTGGTGGTTATGGGAGGGACTTTGGAACTAGGGAAGTAGATTCAGATCCAGGCTCTGTCCCTGATAGAAATTGTGACATTGCACAAATCACAATGAGTAACTGTGGGCTACGGGTTTTTTTCCTCTGAGGAATGGGCATAAATGATAGTTGTAAGCATTAAATGAGTTGGCACATGTTTAAAGCATTTAGAACCTGAGTGGCCAGTTAATAAATATTAGTTTGTTGTTACTGTTATTATACTCAGGGGAAAGTCAGATGAATGGTCACTTAAAACATAATTGTAATTTTATATCTTTGTAGATACTAATATCAGTAAGTTAGAATTGAGATAGTCTCCCTACCCCCATTTTTAAAAAAGTCCGTGTCTGAGAATAATTGATCACGTATTTGGTTTCTGTTTGTCTTGGCTTTCATAATTCATCCTGAGTGCAAACAACCTTTAAATCACTGACATCCTCTGTATAGCTGCAGGTGTTAATGTGATACCTAGGGTTCTCATGCAATATTTGGGATACTGTTGGTGATAGAATGGTAGAAATGTGGTTTCCCCACCTTCGCTTGGATTTGAGAAAGATAGGAAGCATTAGTCAAAATCTAGAAGAGGATGGAGACTGGAGAGATTTCTGATTAAACAATTTGTATTCCTTAGTAAAGAACTTGTGTGGGGCAATTTTAGATAGGATCTATCAAGTAAACAAGTGGCGAGAGAGCTTGTTGAGGTAGCCTTCTGTCATTGGCAGGCTGAAGTGGAGGAGCAGCTGGCCCGACAGCGGGAGGAGGAGTCCCAGCAGCAGGCAGTTCTGGAGCAGGAGCGCCGGGACCGGGAGCTGGCCCTGCGGATAGCCCAGAGTGAAGCTGAGCTCATCAGCGACGAGGCCCAGGCTGACCTGGCACTCCGGAGGTACTGGGCCCCTGGGTGGGGTGTGATGCCTCTGCTTGCTTTCCCTCCCTGCTTCTCATTTCAGTGTGAAGGGTCTGGGGGAAAATCATATTCTTTAGGTCCTGATCTATTTTAAGTAAAATAATTTAAAAATTATTTGTATCCACTTTTACACCCAAGCAAATGAAACAGTTGATTTCATCAAATTGTTGAACTATTGAAAATAAAATTGATATTTCAGCTCATGAAGCATCTCAACTTTTACTCTGAAATTGTCAAGGAATATTGTATAAAAAGTTGACATCTAATTTCTAAATACCTGCCATTAAATATGGGCACAGAAATCAGTATATTATAATCCAGTTTAATATATTTGAGGTTGGGATTTATTATTTTCCTAATGCAATTTTTTAAATAAACACCCTAACACTTAGAATGAGGAAAAATTTTACATACACACCCATCATGTTTCACAATAGATTTCCCTTTCCAAGAAGGAAGGTTTATCATATTGAAGTGTTTTAGCTACCCAGGTTTCCAAATTATCTCTAAATACTGAAGTTTACTGGAGTGTAAAAAAGTATGGATGTTCTTGTAGAAAGTTGCAGGAAGTCTTAATATAAAAGATTCATTTTTAAAAATTTAGAATATAGAGACATTCATTATTTTGATTATTAGTAAAAACAGAGCAAAACTAGTTTGTGGGTTTCTTTGTACTTATATAAGTTGTATATATATTGAGATTTATGTAACCATGCTTTTCAGAATGTCAGGGCACTGTTTGTAACAAAATATAATTAAAGTGTAACCACTAGGTGTTGCTGTTTCCTCATAAAAGGAAAAAACCTCATTAAAATGGCAAGGCAGTGATTGGATTCTCTTTAGCTAAAACAGAATGGGAAAGGGTTGTTGCCTTCATGGATTTTCTAGTAAGTGATTACATTGGGGAGCCCTGGGGTCTGAACTGTATATGAAAGTATATTATATTAAATAAAGTTGAAAAGGCCTACCAAACACAAAGTATTATAATAATTAATAAGCTCTTGGGTTTGAATCCAATATTTGAGCTCTTTGTTTACATTTCACTGGAATTTAAAAAATATTTTCTCTGGGCTGTGGCTCTTCTAACTGCAGACTCAACTCAGCTGCTCTTCTGTTCCTTCCACCTGTGTTATGTTGGAATGTCTGGGGGCCTTTGTGTGTAACTGAGTAGTAGCTGGGCCAGTCTCCTAAATGAACCAAGCTCGTAACAGCTGCTCTCCCTGATGTGTGTGAGGAAGCATTGCAGTTGACCCAAGGTGGCTTCACTATGGCTGAAGTTCATTTCTCAGGGACTAATTATTGGAGTCAGTATTGGTATTTATGGCCAACCAAGCTTTATGTTTAAGCATTTGAAATATTAAACTACATCCAGTGCCATTCCAAATAATATGTATAAGATACTGGCTCATATGTGGGCTCCTTCCCATCTTCAGACAGGTGCACGTCTCACAAGGGTGAGTGGTCTCTTGGAGAACGAGTGGATCATTCAGTAACTTTAACATAATGACAAGTTACCTGTGATTTAAGTTAAGCAGAATTAACTATGTAATGATACCACTACTAAGTAATTCGGAGATATTTAAACAGTTATGACTTGAATTGCAAAGAGTTAGTTTTAGTTTTCCTGTGAGACAGCTCCTGGGTTGTGGTCCCCACCTCTATGGAACACCCTGACCCTCATGTCCTCATGAGGTCCTACCTTCAGAACCTCCTGGTTATTTTATACTTTGTACAAGCATTAGCACTTTATTATGGATGATGTTCTATACATATTTTCCATGTTTGATAATTTCATTTTACTACATGGGGTACAAGCAAATGTTTCTAAATGTCTATGTTACCTTTGTTAGCACTGAATTATTTCTGACAAATTTATGAGTAAGAACTCACTTAAGTAAAACTCTTCTTAATATATAGCATGAAAATGTCATTCTTGGGCTCTGTGATGCATTTAAAAATATATGTAAATGGATTCTGCTGCATTAAACAATTTCAAAGTTACTTTTCCAGCTTGGATTCCCATCCAGTAACTTCTAAGTAAGAATTGTTTTCTACATATATTTAAAAAATATGATCTTAACTACACATATGATCCTTGATGCAAAGTGATTTCACATTACCTAAAATTATGAAATAATATTCAGATTCTGTTAAAAAAAGCATTCTTCATAGTATATGAGTTTTCTAATCTAAATGTAATAAATTTGCTCTTTAATTTTCATTGAATGCCTTTAATTTATGCTTTTCTCATAATTTTTAGGGAAAATTTTAAACATTAAAATTTTGAGTGATCTCATAGATTAAAGATAATGGCATTTTTTTTTAATGTCAGTGAGTAAAGTCATTGAAACACAAATTTGTCACAATCCAGTTTTTCGTGATTCAGAATTACTTAATGACATTAACTAAAATATATTATTTTTCACAGAATCGATGGAACAAGACCCAAAATGACACCGTATGTCATTTCTCTTTTCAAAATTTGATTTAGTTTTAAAACTTTTTTTTTCTTTAACAGGTGGTTGTTAATTTTTAGGAGAAATAGTTTCCTCACTGTAGTAAATTTTTGTGGGTTTTTTTTGCATATCCTATATGTGTATATATATATATATATATATATATATATACATATACTATATATATAAAATTCTGGAATATTTATGAAATCTGAATTTTAACACTTTAGGACCCCCACTGTAACATTTATAATGATGGTTCTCAACTTTGTCAGAACCTAATACCAATGACAGTTGTTTTATAAGTCATGCAACCTGCATAGATAATTCTCTCCCGTGCTCGTTTCGGCAGCACATATACTAAAATTGGAACGATAATTCTCTCCAAACATGACATGTAAAAGAAGAATGAGAGGACAGTAATTTATAATAAAACAATATTTAATATGAAAGTGCTCACAACTGTAGGAAAACATAATCAAATACTGAAATATTTTTATTTATACGTAGCATCACCATAAATGTGACAGCGACACATGCAAATTGCATATTGATACAAGAATGTTAGATCGGTCAATTGAATGCCGTGAAATCGTGAACAGTGGCTTTGTAAAATTCTAAACAGAGTTAAGTACAATCTTGTCTCCCTTTAGTAGTTGCATTCCTAGAAAAACTCTGTGAATGTTAAAACCATGCCAAAAAGAAAGACTCTTTACATGTAAAAGTTTGTTTACATGTAAAACTGCTTGTATGTGGATGTGTTTCACCTCTCTTAGGTGGACGTGTCAGTGTCACATGGGACCAGGGACAGTTGTTCCTTGTGGCACCCCTGACCCCTGAGCTCCTCAGAGGCCAGCAGTGCACTCTCACCACAGCATTGTTTTCATAGGGCACCGAAATTTTTGAAAACATCTCTGGGTGGCTCACTTACATGTCCAACTCTCAGTCTAGGCTCAGGTCATGATCTCAGGGTCCTGGGATCAGATCAAGCCCTGAGCTGGGTTCTGTGCTCAATGGAGAGTTTGCTTGAGACTCTCCCTCTCCCGTTGCCCCTCTCCCTACTCATGTATGTACATGCACTCTCTCTCTCTCAAATGTATAAATAAATCTAAAAAAAAAAAAGAAAAAAGGAACCTTGAGGTACAGTGATAATAGAATTCAAAATATTTATCAAAATCATGCTGAGTTTGAAAGTTAGAAAATTCTGAATAGCCTAATTGGAGATTGATAAATGGATTGCTCAGTAGATAATTTTATACATATTTGGGCTTTTTACTTTGTATTTAGAATCTCTGATCATCAGTTTTGAAAGATTACTTTTTCTCTGACTGTGCTTATTGGATAGACTTCTGTCAGCCTCTATTCTTAGCCAGTGTTCATTACAAGGAAGGAGAATTACAGGAGTCCTTTGCTCCTTTATCATCAGCTGACAGGCATGCAGGAAACTGCACCCTAATGCAAACATACCCTTTCTCTTTTCTTATGATTTTTACTCATTTGTAAGAGGTTGCCAGAGTCTGATGAATAGAATGAGCTATGAGAAAATGATTAATTATGAAGGAAGAAAGAAAGAACAGGAAAATAAAATAATGAGATTAATGAATTATTGATGAACATGATGAAACATCCATCCCATTTCACAGAATTAAACAAATATTGGGAAAAGTTGCATTCCCCTGAGTAATAAAAGTAAGTTTTGCCTTTGGGAAATGTTTATCCGTAGAAAGTCAGAACACTTTGGTGTTTAACACATACTTGATGTATTTGAGTTCTTCTACTTTTTTAAAAATCATGCTTTGATTTAGAATTTTTGAGTTTAAATATACTAGACTCTTAAATTCTGACACTAGAAAATAACTAGGTATCACTGTTTCGTCATCTAATTAATATATATTATGCAACCCCAGTGCAAAAATCCTTCTATAGAATCTATATCTGCCAAGTTGGTCCAGTATGCATTTAGAACATGCAAATTATATGCCATACATAAAAAAATACCACAAAAGCACTTTTATCTAAAAGTTCCTACTGCAGAAATGGAGTTCAAGCAACCTTAACTGTATTTAAACAAAAGTTTGCTGTATTTTATGGTTATAGATGATGTTGAAAAGTATATTATTATAGTCTTTTACAAAGTGAAATGATAGTGAATGATTAATAAATCAATAATCCTATTGAAAAGATATATTTTAATTATACTTTTAGATCTTTTAGGTAATGTATGTAGTTTTCTTTTATATGACTGTGCTGTATTATCATTTTTCTTATAGGGAACAAATGGAGAAGGAAATGTCAGAATTTCTGCGTAGGTTAGTGCAGTGGAATTTGGGGAAATAAGTGTCACCTCAAAATCATGTTTTTAAATCACTGTTCAGTATTTGGACCAGAACCTGTTATATGAATAGTCTATTCTTTCCATATAAATTTTCTGTACAGGAAATGTCACTTCACCCTTATACCACTGTAAAAGAAAAAGACAAAAACAATGCTCTAAATTGGTGCCACTCAATGGGGACACCATTGGCATTTTGGATGGGCCTCTTCCTTGTTGGTGGTATTGCCATATTTATCACTGGCTTTACCAACTCAATCTCAGTAGAGGAACCTTTCCTCTCAAACCAAATAAATGTTTTGAAACTTTCTATGGAGGTGGTGGTGTCCCTCCCCCTCCTGCCCACCCCGCCATGTCAGCTGGGAACCTCTGTACCTAGTTCCTAGTTGAAGGGGAAGTAGAAAAGAGTGTGGTTTCTGAGGGCTTTCTCCCCATAGCACATGTTTTAAAAACCACTGATATAAAAATTGAGCCACCACAGACTATGACCTCCCAGCAGGATCTGGTCCTTTACAAGTGGGTATCAATCAGTAACATCTTAACTGTCAATTTTGAAGTTAGAGTTAATTGAAAGTCTTAAAATTAATACACTTTTTTAAAAATCAGAAGTCCGTTTTTCTACTACTTCGTATGTCATTTACATGATTGTCTTTATAACAAACCTAAATAATCAGTAAATTAAACCTTTATTTTACTATTTTAATAATTCCAGAGTTGGGGAAGAGCATTTAAATGCATTTCATTCATGTATTTAAGATGCTGAATATGTTTTTTAGCATATGTATTTTGATGTAATACAAATGAAAAATTAGTAATAGTAAGCCATATTTTAAGCAATAATAATTTGAATTCAATATTATTTTTTAAATTATCCAAATATATCTTATGTATGTTGACACTTCACGTGTATTCTGACAATCTATAAAACTGTACATTATGTAAATTCACTCTCTTCCAAAAGAAAATAACAAAAACCTGTAATAATTTTCAGCTGCTCTCCTAGAAAAGACTCTTAGAGGTGCTAGGAAGAAAAGATAATTTTTTTGTTAGTTTACTGAATGGTGGTTTAGGGATGTAGAAGAGAAAAAAAAAGAATATTTGAATAAATGTTAAAACATAATTTATTTCTAAGGGTAATAGAGAGACCTTGCTGACACACAGCTGGCTCTTTTTTGAACGAAGCAATTAAGAGGAAAAGCTACATGGAAAATTGCCAGTCACAGTGCTTATGAAAAGGATAGATTCTGCAATAAATCTAAAACAGATCCAAACCTAAAAAGCAGGAAGAATGCAGGAAGAACTAACTGGCCACACATTATTCTTTAGTCAGGCTTATGTGTTAGTGACAATCATCATGTCTCACGATTGTTAAGTAGATAGAATGAAGTGTGCTATTTTTTTATTCTCTAAAATGAAAGTATAAATAGGCCTTTTATAGAGGCCCACAGTACCTTATTTATTTCATTGCTAAGCTTCATACGGCGGAATCATTTCCTTTATTTCAGGAAGAAGTATACATATTTTCACACATCATTTCTCATTAAATGTCTATGTCTTGACTGCCAAGATTGCTGTTATCTTTAGAATGTGAAATAATGAGGAAATATGACCTCATTTTCAGGTATTATACCTTGATCATCCCTCTTTAAGAGGAAATATTTTCTAAGTAGTGGATGGTAAGAGTAAAATTTCTTGTGTGATACCTGAGTAGCAATATTTTAGTACTTTTAAAAATTTAGCTGTTTTCATATTTGTACCGCCTTTCTTTTTATGCCTTGAAATGCGATGTGTTTAAATTCTTCCTTTGTTACATTGATCTTACTTGCGGCTTATTCTAAGTGTCTGCTGTGTGGCAGGAGTCATCTTTTGCTGAAAAGTAATGTTTATTATTACAGAAAAGAAGTCATTTCCATATTTTCTGAATAATTATTTCAAATTATGTATATAGAAACAAGCTGGAAGCCCTGAATAGCACTGCTATGAAGAAGTATTTATCCCATTTTATTTTTTAATTTATTATTTTATATTTATATATATATTTCATTTATTTCTTCTTTCCCCATTCCAGTGTTTCTACTTTACTTGTGCTCTTTCAAATCTATTGTGTCTCATGACCTAAACCTCTTCTTTAGTTAATAATAATAATAATTTTTTAGCTTACACATCTCTGTGTCAGCTCCTAGCACAGGTGAAGGGCTGGTCTAAGTGGGTGCTCATTAATGTTCGTAGAATGAATAAACCAAATAAAGGAAGGCAGAGTCATGACTAAGACCAAGGCTTTAGAGTCAGAACAAGCTGGGTTTCCATCCCAGGTGCAACCATTTTACTAGCAATGTGGGATCTTGGACATGATCTTTATTTCACTGCTCTGAATCTTGTCTACTCATTTTATTTTTCTTTATCATAAGTGTACTCTTTAATTCCCATCACCTATTTCACCCATCTCTCTCTGGTAACCATCAGTTAGTTGTCTATAGTTAGGAGTCTGTTTCTTGGGTGCCTGGGTGGCTCAGTGGGTTAAGCCTCTGGTCATGATCTCAGGGTCCTGGGATTGAGGCCCATATTGGGCTCTCTGCTCAGCAGGGAGTCTGCTTCCTCCTCTCTCTCTGCCTGCCTGTCTACTTGTGACCTCTCTCTCTCAAATAAAATAAATCTTAAAAAAAAGACTTAAAAAAAAAGTCTTGGTTATCTGTTTTTTTTTTTCTCCTTGCTCATTTGTTTTGTTTCTTAAATTCCTTGTATAAGTGATGATATATGGTATTTGTTGTTCTTTGACTGACTTCACTTAGCATTATACACTCTAACTCCATCCATGTTATTATAAATGCAAGATTTCATTCTTTTTAATGGGTGAATAGTATTCCATTGCACATTAATACCTTATCTTCTTTATCCAGTCATCTATCAATGGATAATAGGACTGCTTCCATAATTTACTAGTTGTCATATTACTCACTGAATATGAGAGCATGATTTTATTTCCTTCTAGCACTTTCCTAAGTGTTCTATTTAATAGTGATGCAAAAAGTTCTAGGGAGTTTCCAGACTCTGGCTGTTCTTTTAGCCCATCTTTAATGACGAAGGCAGGGCATTGTAGTTTGGCTACTCACCTGTTGACCCCGCAAACATCCAGATACTCAGGTTCTGAGCCAGTAGCTCTGGCTGGGACTTGGCTATCTGTAGCTTCAGTAATCGGTAGGTGATTGTACTGTGTGGCCTTATGGCTCATAAACCCTTAATGGTTCTAATGATTTTTTTGAGAAATCAGGAGGATTTCCTTTTTGATTTTGAGGAATATATATACATGTATTTTTAACTTTAGAAGTTCTGATTGAAAACACAATATGGCTATTAAATGGCACATTGGAAAATTTTAATTTACCTAGGAATCCTATAGTATACCATTCTTAATCTCATCTGTCAAAAATACAAAAATTATGTTTTTCTAGTAGTTATTTCCATTTCTCAAACTTAGATTCATTTTCTTGCCCCTTTAGTCAACATTTCATTCATGTTTCTAGTTTAAACATGCAAAAATATATAATAATTACAGAGGTCCTGCTGTACAAGCCACCAAGGCAGCTGCTGGTACCAAGAAATATGATCTCAGTAAATGGAAATATGCAGAACTACGTGATACCATCAATACTTCTTGTGGTAAGTGTATGGAGGTCATGAAAAATGGGAAGCCTCTGTGGCTGACAGGTAATAAAGAAATACCTATATGGGGGTGTAATTTTTTCTATTTTTTGGCGCATAAATTAAGCCATTCTCTTTGTTATTCTCACCTTGAAGTGAAGGCATAGCTTACTCACAAACATAAAGGGAAGGCATACTCACTAAATTCATTTTGCCTGTCTCTTATCTAGGTGGGAGAGGAAAAACATGGAGAAATTGTGGTATGGCCTGTGTTAATGATGTACTTTGCATACATAGGTCAGAGTCTTGACCTGTGTATGCAAAGTAAAGAATGGCAATGCAGTCCTTTCTTTTCCTCCAACAGAACTGTAAATGCTATATCCAGTTGATTCCATATAATTGTGTCCTTGTTTAAATCATAGTGTTTGAGTTTAGGATGTTATGCCTAGGAACTAACGTACCAAATTGTGTGGAATTTGGTATGTTCTCTCCCTCCTCACCGAAGTTATCTGCATAAATACAAACATAAAAAATCTGATTAATGTAAATCTAGCTTGTATTTGAGCACAGTGACTTTTTACTCTATTTTTATGGCCTCTTACCTTGGACAGGTAACCTAACCTCTCTGATTCAGGTTCACCTGTAAAAGACCTAGTTAGCCCAGGGTTCTTGTGTAGAGCAAATGATATAGTAATAATGCATAAGAAAATGCTCTGTAAATGTAAAAGATAATATTGCCACAAAATGCTTATCTTTATCAATAATGTGCTTACTTTTGATTTTGTACTATTAATTTAAAAACAAAAAATTTATTATATGTATAAATATATGTTTATGTCACCAACTAATTATTTTAGACGATTAAATTAGGATGCTAATTCCTTTTTTGTGGGGGGGGGACTCTTTCCATATAATCCATAGATATTGAGCTCCTGGCAGCTTGCAGAGAAGAATTTCACAGGAGACTAAAAGTGTATCATGCGTGGAAATCGAAGAATAAGAAGAGAAATACTGAAACAGAGCAACGTGCTCCAAAGTCTGTTACTGATTATGGTAAAAACAAATCTGTACTTTTAAATGTTCCAGAGTATCTGTGTATAATGTATGTAACTATACATAAGACTTGGGGTAAAATATTCAGTACAAATTTTCTCTTACTGTGCAGCTGTGATCTGTTGAGCCTAATACAACCACAATGCCTTATCTTTCATAGCATTATTTCCGTTATGTCTTTAAAGTCATATTTATTAAGAAGTATTTGTATATAGTCAAGATAAATTTTGGAGATAAGAATATTGTTGTCTATACTAAAGAAGTTGTGCAGTAATGTTGTAAATATGTATTTTTTCCACATATACATATATGTACATATAGAATGACTACATGTGGAAATGTAAAGAATACTGTGAAATAAAAAAGAATGTTTGCTGCAAACATTATTTTACAATACTGTCAAAATATAAGAATGAGAAATAGTAGCTTGGTTTAAACCAGTTTTGCCTATACCAGGATTTGATTTTTTGACTGAGATTCAAAAACTAAATTTTGTGACTTTGTTATGTATACAAAAGACAAAGTTGTATACTTGAAATTGGAAAGTAGAGGATAGACCTAATCTAGTAAAGTATGCACTAGCTTTAACATTAATTGAGAATACCTGTGATATATGAATTGTAATTTCAATCTTAAAACAATAATTGGAATTTCATTTGTTCAGTTTGCTACTTTCAAACTGGCATAATTTATTGGCTTAATTGTGTCCAGTGTCAAAGTGACAACATGTTTAATGTTTTCATTTTTTAAAAAGTATATTCCCAGCACCTGGTAGTATAATTTAATAATACATGACCCAAGGTGAGATAGAAAATGAGCTTTCCCTCACTACCTTCCTAGCAAATAAAAGCAGTGTTTGATTAAAATCAATTAAATGTTAGAGTTTTAGTATTTCCAAGTTGTTGTAAAGAGTAGATTGGGTAAAGGCAAAGTATTAATAAGAGAGAGGTTACTGCTAGTGATTATGCAGGAGGTGTCCTCAGTACAATGTGCTCAATACAATGTGCTGGAAGGGCCGTGAGAGATCACCCAGAATGAGGAAATGGCAAACGGAAGGCCCTCTAAACATTGCTATTGTGGCCACCTCTCTCTTCGCCAATTTACCAATTTGTCCCTGCGAACTGAAAATAATAGGATGATTCCATTAGCAGTTCACTGTACCAAGTTTTTAGCCAGTTACCTTTGTTTTATAAAAATGGCAAAGGGCTATTCCTTCTAGCCATAACCTTTTTGGCTGTAATGTTCTAATTACGGCCTTTAGCTGAAGGCTTTCATCATGTTGTCCCCCCCCCAAATTTAAACATCTGAATGATTGCACTTTTTAAAACAAGAAAAGTAATGTTGTAATATATGGCATATACATTTTTAACGAACATATAAATGTTTCTTGTGTTTTTAAACCAGACTTTGGTACTGTACTCATCCAGCTTTGCCCTCAAAGGGGGAGGTGATACATGGCACGCCTTGCTTTGTTCTTATAATGTTTCCGTTTATAATATACCCTTTGAAAGAACAAAAGAGTAGATTAAGAAAATTTCCCAAGAGTCCCCCATCTAGGTATATGTGAACAAATTCAGGAATTTTATGTGAACACACTCCATAATATGTTGCCTTCAAAGAATTTGATTATGGGCAAATTTCAGGATAAAATGTAAGTTCTGCTCTGAAAAGTACTTATTGCTCTATTTTTTTTTTCCCCATGTAAAATACATTCTGACACAGAAGTACAGCATAAAGGAAAGGTGCAGTGCCTCAAGATGCTTAGCAGTTGAGAAAATTCTATACTTGGATAGCTTCCTAATGGGACAGCTAATCAGCCTTTAAAAGGAACTACTCTGCATTTTAATATTTAGAAGGGTTAGAATTCCTTAATTTGAGAAAATAAATTGACAACTTATGAACAAAAACATAATTAAATATTATTTTAGGGTAATACATTGATAAATCATGGTAAAGTCTTGTAATTGGGCGGGGAGAGCCTCAGCCCCTCCTCCTGTGTGCTGCACTGGGTGAACACGTTCTCTTTGCATCTAATACAGAAAGAGATTTCCAGAAATAATTCTTGGGGCAGATTCCGTAGTAAGAATTCACAATGTTTAGTTGATTAAAACTGACTTGGGAGAGTGGTTTTATTTCATAGTTCCTAAAATAAAAATTGCATGAGTTTAAGATTGAGATAATTTGAAGAAATTTAAACATACTGAATGTATGTAAACAACATGGCAGTACTTTTTCTCTAAGGCATCTATTTTTTTGATGAATTTAGAAGGTTTTTATTTCTACAGAATTTCTAGTAATGCTTTGGAGGTACTAGAATGACTATTACTGAGTCATTGTTTTGGATTTATGTTTGAATATTATTGTGTCCCAGGATTACAAATGAAATATAATTTTAAAATTTAGGTCCTCTTTATATGTCCATCAAACAGAGTTTCCTAAAGCATAATCAAAATAGCTTTTTTCTTTCTTTCTTTTTTTTTTAACCTTTTTAAATCAGAAAGCAGAATCTACTTGTAGGTAATTCTGAGAGTATTGGTTGTGGATAGGATGTTTTCTTGTTAGTCACCACCTCGATTGATTGGGAAGCCTTTTTTATAAATTACAAGAATGCTCATTTAACAGTTCTGCCATTTTTATCTTTTCTTCAACATAAAATATTTATTCACAGATTTTGCACCATTTTTGAACAATTCACGTAAGTCAATGGGTGGTAACTTATGAGCTAACTGGAAGATGGGTTAAAAATACTTTATAAAGTACTAACTTCTGTTAAACATTGTTTTGCTACAATTTTTAAGTGGAGTTGTAGTACATTAATGTTGGTTTGTCTTTACTAAGATATTTAATTTCAGGTGATGCTTTTATTTGGGTCACTCCAAAATATATTTGCAGAACAAAATTAATTTTTTTTTTATGAAATTACTTCCTTTTAAAAAAATAACTGGCACTTTATGCTGGGAATATACACAATTCTCATTGTAGCAAAACTCAATAAGCAGCTGATCTTTTAGAATAAAGACTAACTTGAGGTGCTGGTTTCACACACACACTGTTACAGTATGAACACTTCTGCCCAAAGAGATCTGAGTTTTGTATGATAATGTACAAGGTTTAATAGGATGCCTCCTAATAGGAGATTATTCTCTGACTTGTATATATCACACCCTGTGATGCACATTTTTGATAATTTAAAAGCTTGGAGTCCTCTTAATATGTAGTAAATTTTTTCTACTTCAGATGATCAATAATGATTTGGATATAATGCCATATTTGTTGCCAGCTTGTTGGACCTGGATTTTTTTAAGTGTTTCTAGTAATTTATAGGGCCAAATTTAGAACTTATTTCATATGTTAAAGATGACACAATAGGATGTGAAAGAGTCATGTATTAGTTTCAGATGTTCAACATTTGTATCTTTGTGCTTTTCCAGATGAACATTTGTGGAAATGAAGGCTTCCTTAATATAATTTCAGTTCTCACATAGTTAAAAAAAAAAAAAGCTATCAAAACTTTCCCTTGAGTTTTATTAACTTTACTTAATATATTATGATATAGGAGACTGTTAATTTAATAAGAAAAAAGCAGGTGAATTTAATAAGTGACCATCAATACCATAGTAAGTTCCCTATCAACTGGGTATTCTAAGTTACTGCTTAATATGGAGGGAAGGGTTTGTTTTTGTTTTTGTTTTCCTTATCCTTTTAAAGTTCCTTAAAGTAGAGTTAGCATATTTTCTGAAGAGTAAGGAATTTTTAAAACTTGAAATAGAAACACTAAATTGTAAGTAGTTTGGAGGGACTACAGGAACAAAAGATTAAATGAGCTCCTCTCTGTTAACACGCTAAAGGTGACGCGGCTTTTTAAGTCACTAACACAACGGGGCCTCTGTTTCGTTCTTTCATTGGCATATACAGCTTTGCTAACTGCTTTTTGCTTTCTCTGGTTTGCACAGAAATGAATTCAGCTGCTATAAAGCTTTTGCTATTGTGTAAAAAGTTAAGAACAAGAGTATTTTCATCCTTTCAGTATTTGGAAGTTCTTACAAAAAACCCTGTGGCTGTTCTTGATTTACATATATTCTGTAATTTTTCATTGACATACTTGAGCATATCAGTGAGATTCTTAATTGAGCTGCAGTAAATGGTTGGTCAGCTTTTAAAGTTGTGAGAAAGAAGCACATTAAACAGACTGGCTAAAATTACAGCTGCTTAAGCTGTAAAGTTATTATCCCAGAGAAATGTTTATATTTGCAGATAAAATAAAAACCCAACTGTTTCATTATGAAACTTGAGCAAGGGGAAAAAATTGGTATAAGTACAGTGTCCAGTCCTAGCAGAAAAGTAAGGGTTTTTCTTTTCTGTAACAAAGAGAACAAATACTACACTTTCCACTTACTTCAGTGGATTTTATTCCAAGAGAAATCTGATTTTAGAGTAAGCAAATATCTCTGAGGGAAATTGTATGGTTTTACTGGTTACAGTTTTTTGTTGTCATGAACTTTTCTAAATATTACTAGTAACATATGTCTTCTGGCCATTTTAAATCCCAAAATCAGTTGGCAAAAGAGCAAACTTTTGTCTTCTACTTTTCCAAGGAAACAGTGATTAAATTGACAGATATCTATAATTCTTTACATTTGTGAAATTACGCTCATTTGTTTTATCATAAATAGTCCCATTAAAGTTATTCTGTGATCTTTGATTTTGAACTCTTTGGAGATAAAATATAAATCCTAGCAAATAATACTAGTTTGCTATTCTGCCATGTGAGTTTCAGGTTACTGATACAGTCATTTGTGGGAATCTACTTGGGCTAGTTTGTTTTATTGCTGGTGTTGCAGAGTGTGTGTGTGTGTGTGTGTGTGTGTGTGTGTTGCAATGTTAAGGAACATCTTTAGGGAAAGAAAATTCTAAAATCTCACTAAATTTTATTCATTTATAAGTAATTAATATTTACATCTTGTTTTAAAGTTATTACTAGGAATCCTCTTCTTCTTTTCTTAAAAATGTGTAGTGCATTTTAGGATTAAGCCTGTTTTCATTATCCCCTGGGCTGCTGGTGTAACTTTCCTTGTTCTTTGTAACAGCTCAGCAGAACCCAGCCTCTCAGCTTCCTGCCAGGCAGCAGGAGATCGAAATGAACCGACAGCAGCGCTTCTTCCGCATCCCATTCATCCGCCCTGCCGACCAGTACAAAGACCCGCAGAATAAGAAAAAAGGCTGGTGGTATGCCCATTTCGATGGACCGTGGATTGCCCGGCAGATGGAACTCCATCCTGACAAGCCACCCATCCTTCTTGTGGCTGGTGTGTATGATTCACATGGAAAAAAACCTTATACAGCAAAAAAGGAGTATGAACCCTCTGAATGAAACAGTCTAATATATAATGTAATAACTCATTAAATTTCAGGATTGAGGGACGGCGTTCTGCAGTTGGATCACATTTCCAGTTAATTGAGGGTTAATTTATTTATGATGTGAAATCGCTTAATTATGTCCTTTTAGAGCACACAGGAACTTGTCTGTGTCCTAAGAACCTTTTCATTGGTGTTTACTTATATCAGTTGATTTTTAATTGTTTAGAAAAATGTAGCAGTTTTATTAAGACTGGTAACTTGTTTGATCAACTGCAGTGTTAATACTTTCTGAAAGTGTTCTTGGTGGAGGACAAATTTAACTTGTTTCTGGTGAATTTATTAAGCAGATTTCTGTCGTAAAAGAAAGTTTTGAAAGTTCTTGAATAGATGAGAATTGATAACTATAGCAGTTTCAGGAATAAAGTTTATGATAAGTGCTTCTGAAGAGATTGATGGCTAATTCTCTGATGTCTCCCCTGTGCAGGTAAGGATGACATGGAGATGTGTGAGCTGAATCTGGAAGAGACAGGCCTGACTCGAAAGCGTGGTGCTGAGATTTTGCCAAGACAGTTTGAAGAGATTTGGGAACGCTGTGGAGGCATCCAGTACCTTCAGAGTGCAATTGAGAGCAGGCAGGCTAGGCCCACATATGCAACGGCCATGCTGCAGAATCTGTTAAAGTAGCAGCCTTCCCTGCCATGGGAGCCCGGGCCGTGGTACCAGGTCGGGTGTGTGCCCAGAGGTGGGACCATCCTGTGATCATGTTAGAACTGCTTATACAAAGTGAACAGATTTCAGTAATCATGGCTTTTTGTTGATTTCAGGTAAATGATGGTAGTGAATTGGGGACCTAAACATTATCTTCCTGTATCCAGCTGTAACTGTTAAACTTCTCCTCATTTTAATACTTGTTAACACTTGGACAGAATCTGACATCTCTCCTCCTTTGCCAATAGACTACCTTGAAGTCCATCATAATTGTTCTCTAGTGAAAGAAATTTTTGAAAAACTCAAAATGCTTGCTTTTGCAAGGATGGCACAGAACCCATAAAGCTGAAATAATGAAACCTTAGCTTAAAGTTTCTTACAAAAGTTAAGGCACTTAAAATAATCAAGGCACTGATATTTTGATCTGAAAAGCTGTGTACTTTTTTAAATTTACTTTTTCAGAAATTCATGGAAATTTGCAAAGATGGGAATTTTTATTTTCCCCCCTCCTTTGTAGTGTGTCTTAGTTTGAGTAAAGCAGTTCATTTGAACTTCTAGAATTCCAGAAAAAGCCTGAATGTATTTGATGTACTCTGTGATAAAGAAGGTACTCACACAGTATCTTGCACAGACTTATTTTTCTTTTCTATCACACTGTGTTGCTATAAAAAAATATTTTCTTCTATTCCATGGACAAATAAAGGAAATTCAGACAATTTAAATGCTTAAAAGTTTTGAGATAACTTGTTTCTCTAAAAAAGGAAATGGGTTTTCAGTGGCTCTGCGGCTGAACTGGACTGAATGCAAATACTCTTTCAACTTCATCTCAATTGTGATTTTTATATCAGAATCCTGTCCAAGTTGTTTCATATGATTTAAGCTAGTGTTCTGCTGCAAAACATCTTTGTTTTTAAAAAATTCCTAGTGTCTTTTTTGGCCTTGAGATTTTGGTAATTGTAGAGCTGTTTTATAAGCTTTGTGATTCAAAAGTCCAATACTTAGTAAGTAATTGCTTATTACATGTAACTGATAACTTAATTTTTTTTCTTTGTGTGGTGTTAGTTTTGATCAAATATCAGCAGTTTTAAGCCTAATATTTATGACTTTATGTTAGGAATTTGGAGACAAAGATACATCAAGGAGTTATGTTGACATTAACTCTAATGAGACCTTGTTAGTATTTTGAATAAAATTAGAAGAATAAAATTATTCTTTGCACTTTTTCTCCCTAAATTTTAAAGACCTTAACCTTTGAAATGGATTTCTAGTGATTTTTCTTTTCTAGAAAGAATACCTCAGTTAGGAAAATATTTCCCAGCTGATTAGATTAGTGCTTTTGAGCCACAGACACTGTTTTCAGAATTGCTTCTCTCATAATACGTCTTAGTACAGAAATATTTATTTATTATGATACTGTGCAAATGAGTGTCTCCTGGTAAAGAAATTAAATGGTCCTGTCTGAGCTGTTGAGAATGTGAATACGATTATACGTAGAAGGCTGCGTTACTGCAGAGATTCACCTCTCCCCACCCCACCATGGGTTATTTGGTCCCTGCGATTGCTAACAGAAGCTCTGGTTACTGAAAATAAATGACCTATTCTCTCTCTTCTCATCACTCGCCTTTAACTGGTGTTTTTATTTGTATAGGATAGAGCATGATAAGCTTAACTAGTAGCAAGTAAAGTCCTTGAAGAAAATTTAATAACCAATTTGATTTTTAGTGAGTTCTCTCTTTAGTGCTGTTTTCAGGAGTTTTTTCATTTTATATCTCCTAGATACATATAGGCACTAGATGAAAACTCATCAAACAGGTTAAAATTATTGTAATGAGAAACTTAATGTCTTAAAGACATTTATCACAGCAAAGCATCATTGCAAGTCTTTAGTAGATAATAAAATCATAGTTTTAAGCCATTTTGTTGCTAATTGTGTCACACAGCTGTCCTAGAACTTAGCTATTTCAGGTATTCTCCTGAGTTAATTTTGGCTACCAGGAGAATTGCCCTAGTTCAGATAGACTTACGATAACCTACATACACACCCAGGCCCCTTTGCTGGAAAAATTTAGGACCCTGTCAGCCTTTAAGGGAAATAGCAGAAATGGCCTGCTAATAGATATTGATACAGCTGCTTTACAGTATTCACAATCACACCCATAAATGTTATGTGAAAACTGTAGGAATCAAAAGTAAATTCTTATTTTAATGTCATTTTAATTGAGATTGAAAATTTGACCTTTAAACCAGCATACTGTATATTAAGAAATAATCTTCTCTTAATGCTTGTCTTATTCAATACATGTTCCTTCCTTAATGTATACTTTGCAAAAGTAGACATACATAAAATATTAAAAACGAGAAGGAAAAATGTTTTCACATTCACTTTAATTATAATGTAATTCCTAATGCCACTAACACATTTGAGAAATGTATTATGAGTTGTAGGTATGCACTGAAAGTTTCTCTAATACACATATTTCAAGAGAACAATGAATTTTCTTAGTTGTAAAGTTGAATGGATGGCACCTTCTCAAAGGATTATTTGAGGAAAAAATAAAATAATGCATGCAGAAGTACAAGCCCACAAAAGAGACGTTTTATTGTAGCTCACATTCTGCTTCCTATGACTTTTTAATAGGTCATTCCTTCCGGTAACACAGTGAACACTTTTGTAAGAAAATACATCTTATGTGGAAAATAGGTGGTATTTATGGAAGCTTAGCTAGAGAATAGAGAAATTCACAAGCAAGAATAATAATGAGGATTAATTATAGAGCTTTATTAATTGGATTTAAAAATTTTTTCTTTAAATTTTCATTCACAGGTTATTACTATGGTTCTCAGGGGATCCAGATATGTAGATTTTTGGTTTCTCTACCTAAAGTACCTTAAGAGTACTTGGGTAAGTAGAATAAGTATTTATTGGATGAATCAGTCAGTTCGTTAATACATTGTTAGTGGTAGGTCTACCTCCTTTTATAGAGGAGGAAAAAGAGATTGAGAGGGGTCAAAGAATTTCGTTCTGGACCATGAAGGAGACATAAATGCTTTTGCTTCAATCAGATGGAATAAAAAGAATCAAAACAAGCAAAGCTTCTTGAGTCGCCCCTTACCAATTTACAAAGGGTTGCTCCTTTGTCATTCCACATCTTCAGAAGGTGTGACATATTTTCTGAGTGTATCATTACCAGAAATAACAAGTATTGAGAGTTTGTACTTCTCTAAGAAGAAGTAAAAGTAAACTAACAAGGGAGGGGAGGACAGAAGATCTCTAAAAATGAGAATAAGGACAAGTTGAGGCGATCAGTTGTAAAAAGAAAGAGAAAAGCAGTGGTGGAAGAGAAAGAATGGATCTGCCCCTGAAGACTCTACATCCCCAGGTTGAAAAACACTGACACTTTTCAGGTGACAAAACACTCCGAGATCTTAGCTGAGTTCTAGAATGAACTGTGTGTACTACAGGAGCAAAACCTATGGTTATTAAAACTTGGATCAGGATAGACCTGGGGTATAAATTCTTAGCCTGTAGAAATGGCACTGCCACACTGGAGAAGGCCAGCAAGAGGGAGACATTCTGTGCATAAGCCTCACAGAGGAATAAAGTTGGAGAGACTTTGGGAGGGAGAGTCTACCCATGTTAGGACCAGATCATTGAATACAGTTAAGTTCAGTTCAGGTCAATGTATTCCTTCTTCCCCAGCACTCACGTAATGTATGAAGTAAGTTTGGTTGTCATATTTTTCAAGAAATTTTTAAAAAGATAATCAGGAAAAAATGTGCAATTAAAAAGAGAATCTTTAATACTAATTTGTATCTACGCAGCAGATATCTCACCTTCAGAACTCACATAGGCTTATTAATTGGCCATTTTCTTTTCACTTTTCAAAATCCATCTAATTGCAACTGTTACTTAATTTTTCCTCATTTCTTTAAAAATTGTATATCTGATTCTTTCCTAAAACACTGATGTACTGGAAATAGAAATAATAAACGCTATCTCTGTAGAACTTCCTCTTGTATCTTGTGCTTTTAATACAGTTACAGCGCGTTATAAGCAAAACAGTTGTAAATGTTGCTCTTGTTGCTCCATGTCTCAGATGGACTAAGTTGGAGAAGTCTGGGGTGCCAAGCTTCATGGAGTCACCAGAGCTAGAAACACTGCTCTATGTGGCTGGGGGAAAAGGCAAGGGAACTCGGGTGACCGGAACATCCTTGAGTTTTGGTCCCAAACTTTCGTGGATTTTTCCATCCAGGGAATAAGCAGGATCATGTGTGACCTGTGACTGCTTGCACTGACTAGATTAGAGAAAACCTAAACCTTGGCTGTCTTTACCTAGGCCCTTGCTAGTCTGTTTACAAGATGACACAGGATGTAAAAACTGGGGATCTTGCTGAGACTTTGAATATAGGTAGTCTCTCTAGGCTACTACATGCCCCCCATCTGGAACCTGCTATGTTCCAGGTGGGACTTCTGAGAGGGCAGGTCAAAGAGCTCTTCTCCAACTGGTTGAAAAGACCAATCCAAAATGTGGGTGATCCAAATGAGAGGCCCTTGTTTGAGAGGGCCACCTTTCTAACAGAGGATGGAGTGTTTACCTATATCTCATTCCCCATCAAAAAAATGACATTCCCTGTTCTTGTTAGAGCACAACTTCAATGTAAAGGGTGGAGGGCATGTTATGAGGAGGTGATCATTGTTAGATTTTCATTTCCTTTCTAATTTTTTAAAAGATTTTATTTATTTATTTCTCAGAGAGACAGCGCGCATAAGCAGGTAGAGTGGCAGGCAGAGGCAGAGAGAGAAGCAGGCTCCCTGCTAAGCAAGGAGCCCGATGCAAGACTCGGTCCCAGGACCCTGGGATCATGACCTGAGCCAAAGGCAGCAGCTTTACCTACTGAGCCACCCAGGCATCCCTATTTTTAACTTTTTAATTCTTTTTATTTATTTATTTTTTTAATGATTTATCACAGAGAACAGAAGCTAAGCATGGAGCCTGTCTTCGGGCTGAGTCCCAGGACCCTGAGATCACAACCTGAGACAAAGGCAGACGCTTAACTGACTGAGCCACCCAGCTGCCCCTTGTTTTCTCTCCTGATGGAATTATCTTGTGTTTTGGTCAGCCAATCATGCATCTAACAAGCACGTTTTCCTTTGGGTTCCAAGGCTATCGAAGTGAGTAGGTACATCTCCTGCCACCGTTCCTCGCTTTGTGGCGCTCCCATCAATATATCACAGTTTGAAGTCCTTATCCCATAATCACAGCTCCTCACTTTAGCGGGGAGGACCGTGGTGGGGATAGGGATGAATGCTATGCATTTCTGAGGCCACCAGGAGTGGATTTTCAAGGGTTTGTAATAAGGTGTGTGTCGGGGGAGAGTGTGTCTATTATTAAGAAACACTTGTTTTTATTCTTGAAGTTTTACTGCTAAAATACTGCTGTCGATGTTGAATATTTTGCTATCTTTTGGTAGCACGAAAATCATCATTTACCATATTTATGGATTATGTGATTTATCATAATCCATAAAGCAAATCCAGGGAATAGCTAGTAAAACACAGACCCATTTTATTATAAATTATAAATATGGTGCTTATATTTTATTGAAATTAAAGTTTTGCAGCAAATATATTAATAGTGGAATATTTGAAATAGATACAGAGAAATCATTTTTCACTAAGTAGTACATTAAAAACTGGCTAAAGGGCCCCCTGGGTGGCTCAGTTGGTTAAGCAGCTGCCTTCGGCTCAGGTCATGATCCCAGCGTCCTGGGATCGAGTCCCACATCGGGCTCCTTGCTCCGCAGGGAGCCTGCTTCTCCCTCTGACTCTGCCTTCCACTCTGTCTGCCTGTGTTCGCTCTCACTCTCTCTCTCTTACAAATAAATAAATAAAATCTTTAAAAAAAAAAAAACTGGCTAAAATGGATTATCTTGATGCCAATCTACCTGTGCACCCAGGAAAGTTAGAGTCCAGAAGTATTCAATGGAATTATTAAATTAGAAGACATGGTTCATCTGTGATGGAAAACAGGCATTGGTTATGTCATAAAGCATAACATTACTTCCCTCCCTCCCTCCAATATGGAATCTTCCTTTAAAATAGATTTATGTGGTCACAAGAAGAGTTAGAGTTCTCATGGTGTGTATATGTGAACCCCAGTTCCTTTTTCTTTTAAAGGAACTAATTCAGAAATTATTGGCAACAAAAAGATCTACTGTGTAAGCACTAATTTCTTCTAAAACTAGTGTGCCTAAGGCTGAAGAGGGATATGTGTGTGTGTATAACAGACATTGTGTGGAGCAATATACCCTCACCAGTGTTTGCATACTGGATACACCATGATTCAGAGAGACCTGCATCCCCATGCATAAGTAGTCCTCTTTTATGAACATTGTAACATGAAGAATTTTCCTGATACATTGTTCAACCTCCTCCAAATAATAAGTTGAACTTGCATATGATCTGGAAGCAGTATTTTAAGGGCAGCTGGAAGCAAATCTATCTTGCTATACTTTGACTATCAGTCTGGAGTAGCTGAAATATGTTTTAATGATTGTGTTTTGGGTTTTGATAATAAGCTTTTTCTGTAGAATGTAGCAGTCATCAAGTACACGATTCTTCTCTATTTGAAACATGGTATGTGTTGGTTCTCAGTTTTGACTCTATGCCTGGATTCTGATGACCAGTGAATATGCCTGTGTGTGCTCAGAATTTTAACAGAGTGGATACAATTTTCCTTGAGAAAGCAAACCACTTCTCTTGAGACAGATTAAGTTATCTGTATATTTTTAGTTTTTAATTTCCTTCCCAATCTGGAAGGTTAAATTCTTCATATCCTCCAGTCAGTAATTCAGAATCTCTTCTCCTGATTATCTGGAAGAGAAATTGTTTTAAGAGCTTAAGAAATGCCACTTGAGGTCAAATCCATATTTCATCCCAGTGTCACTTCTACTGGAGTTTGAAAGAACATGCTTGCTATTTAGGACATCTTTGAAAGGTTTGGAGATGCCCTCCAAAATATTCCTAACTTTATAATGTAGTAGGGATATATTCTCTCTCTTCTTACACCCATTTAGATTCTCAGGTTGAGCCATCTTTTAAAGCAGAGGGGGCAAACAGACATGATGATTCCATGCTTCTGCTTCATATGAAATGTGACCCTTAATTCTCCCTGGGACTTTAGTATTTACTTGGTGTTTGCTTCAACCCAGACCTTTTATTAATATCAGATCTGGTGTTTCATTGCCATTTTATGTCTCAAGTTTGAACTTTTTCTGTCTTTCTAATTGCCTTTGTTGCAGGAAATCAAAATGGCACACATTACTTTCTGTATGCACCTGGATACATGAAATTATGATTGGCCTTTGGTGTGCTTGTCTCAGGGTCCTTGACGTCTATTGCAATAACTTGGTTCAAGTACAAGCTTTGAGGTGTTTGTTTCCACCCAACACTACCGGTCTCAGGTACAGCGGGCACTGGCTGATTATCACTCTTACCATCAAAGATGGTTTCTTTTTGAAATTTTTTATTTTAGACTAAAAGTTATCCAAGATATTTTCTCAAAAGTTATTTTAAAAAAATTTATATTTAACCTGGTTACAGATAAGTTATTTCCCTTCATAAGACAATTATTTTAGTAAAATAAGTTGGATGAATAATTTGGAAGGGATACCTAGGACACTGGAGGGAATGTTCATCTGAGGATGAACTTTTAGGAATTTTTGAAGTTACTCCCAGTTCACAAATCAAATTTCCTCTATTTCTCTACATATTTTTGCTTTACTTCATTATTTGAAATGAAAAGATATTTTAATAAGAATAGGTACAAAATTATTCAGTTCCAGGAATACAAATTGTGAAAATTGCAACCTGTTGCAATGTATTTGATAAATTGCATGTATATTTTTACAAGAAAAAGTGAATATAAATACTTGGATTGTTTCTGTTTTTTTATTGTTTTGTCTGTACATTTCAGTTAATGTCAGCCTTCCATCTCTGTCTTTCTCACACCAAGGAATGCATTCCCCCCCCTTCCAATACTAAATTAAAAATCTTGGCAAATAAAGCCCTTACTTATCTCTTACTTCTTATTTCTTGCTCTTACTTATTTCTATTTATAACAACAGTCAGACCTAGAGATGTTTTAAATTTTCTTTAAAATTCAGTAATCAAAACCAACATATACAAGTATTATTTTACCTTGTTATCTTGCTGATGTTGGAACGTTTTAACACTAGTTTTGTATGCCTGATTTTTAGAGTGACCTGGTGACCTACAAAAGAAAGCAAAAACATGGTATCCTATTTCATGGGCTTATCACCATTAATAGCAACTACAACTTTCTATTATTTAAGCTTTAAAATTAATATGACAATGAAAACGGATAGCCTATTTTTGCAGGTGCTTTCCATCAGGGCTGCAGAACTATGCTCTCTGCCTCTGCTCCTGAGTTCGGCCTCCCAGCTGGCCTGCTGTTTCTTAGGCAGTGGTGTTAGAAGGACTGAACAAAGCTCATGGGAAAGAGGAGTGATAACTTCATCTTGCAAAAAGTGGAGTTATTATTATTTTTTGGCATTATTTTTAAAATCAGGTTTTGAAAAACAACTGCAATGACATTTGTTCATAAAGTTTAAAAATAAAAGTTATTTAAAAATTTGATATATATAATTCCAGACTTTTTAATACACATATAATTTCTGATGATAGTGTATACACGTTTTGCATCTTGCCTTTTCCCTCTTTACATTCTAAAATGGATATAATATTTGGGGAATGCTTTCTGACATATGTTCCCTTATGAGTAAATGGTTTTCTTTCTCCCAATATTTTGTCCATTGTCATTTCAGGGAAAGGCTGAGAGATGGCATCACGCTAGGAAAAAGGAAGAGCCTATCTGGGAGGTGTAGTTGGAAGACAAGTTCCTTGTTCTTTTTACCACCAGCTAAGATAGCATTTCTGGTTCCTACTTACCCTGGCTGGGTGACTTGGAGGCTCAGAGAACCAAGGGCTCAGTATGTGTCTGGGGTCAGAACTAAGAAATCGCAGGTGGGGGGAAATAAGAGGATAGAATCTTTCCGAAGGGATTGGTGTCTTAATTAGGGAAGGCTTTTTTAGCTCAGGATTATGGACGTGGTTTTAAAAATAGTTTTCCTTGGGTGGTTCCATCGTTAAGCGTCTGCCTTTGGCTCAGGTCAAGATCCCAGGGTCCTGGGATGGAGGCCCACATGGGTCTCCTGGCTCAGCGGGGAGCCTGCTTCTCCCTCCCCACTCTCCCTGCTCATGTTCCCTCTCTCTCTGACTCTCTGCTAAATAAATAAAATCTTTAAAAAAAATAGTTTTCTGGGGCGCCTGGGTGGCTCAGTGGGTTAAAGCCTCTGCCTTCAGCTAGGGTTATGATCTCAGGGTCGTGGGATCAAGCCCCGCATCGGGCTCTCTGCTTGATGGGGAGCCTGCTTCCTCCTCTCTCTCTGCCTTCTGCTCTGCCTACTCGTGATCTCTGTCTGTCAAATAAATAAATAAATAAAATCTTAAAAAAAAGTTTTCCTCACATTTCCTCACATTTTCAACGTTTTGATTTTGTTTTAATCTTTGATACAGAATTGATTTGTGTATAGTAAAAAAACTAATTTTATTTTATTTTCTAAATGGAAGGCCAATTGTATTCTAACTATTACTGGCAGTCCATACTTTCTCTACTGATTTGAAACTCTTGTTAAGATAAGTTCTCTAAATATAAGGGTCTATTTGGGGCATGTATATATATGTGTGTGTGTATGTGTGTGTGTTTGTATATATATATTTTTATATATTTATATATATATACACATACATATTTGTTCTGTGTACTTACTGTCTGTCTTAGTGTTCTAAATATTATTTTATTTTATTTTTATTTTTTAAAGACTTATTTTTATTTTTATATATTTATATATTTATTATATATATATAATAAATATATATTTATTTTAAAATAAATATATTTATTTATTTGATAAATAAATTTATTTAAATTTATTTAAAAATAAAATAAATTTATTTAAAGACTTTATTTTATTATTTAATAAATAAATTAAAAACTTTATTTATTTATTTATTTATTTGACATTTTCATTTCCAGAGCAAATTTAGAACCAGAATGTCAAATTCCATCTAGAATCCTATTGGAATTTTATTTGAGATTAACTTGGAGAAAGTTGACAGCATTATCATAATCCTCACTCACTTGGATACTCTTGTGCTTTATGTTCTTTGTAAAGATGCTTTATAAACAGAAGTTCATATACCCTTTGCAGTAACCCAATAGATGGGTTTTATTAGTCTCATTATCAAATGAGGGAATTGAGATTTGGAGATGTAATTGGTCCAAGGTGACTTGATTAGTAAGTTGCTAAGCCAAAAATTTTTTAAAGATTTATTTATTTGTTTAATTGATAGCACAAGCGGGGGAATAGCAGACAGAGGGAGAAGCAGACTCACCGCTGAGCATGGAGACTGATGTAGGGCTCAATTCCAGAACCTTGGGATCATGACCTGAGCCGAAGGCAGCACTTAACCAACTAGCCACCAAGGTGTCCCTAAGCCAAAATTTTAATCATTTGTCGGACTCCAGAATATTGCTTCTTAACCATCACTGGGTTAAATTATTGTCTTTTAAAGTGTTAATACTTTGAAAGAACAGGTACTTTTCATGAAGAGAAAGGCTAAACCTCTCTAGCTTCTTGTTGATGGAGTAAAGCAGATGGCCATGAGCTCTCTGGTAGGAAACTAGAGATGGTGGCCACTAGAATAAATGGGAGGAAGTAAAAACAAACACAGGATTATCTACTCAAGATATGGGTCTAAGCTGATCACCACTGAGATGTTCCAGAGTGTGTCACTGGAGAGACTTGGCTGAGAAAGGTGAGACAGGCTCAGGAAGAAGCTCTCCAGGGCAGAGTGCACAGTATGGACTTGATCTGGGTGTCACAGGACTTGTAGAAGAGTAAGGAGTCTCTGTGCCCCTGATCATTCATAACACCACCTACACCCTAAAGTCTGGTTCGTGAATAGAAGGCCAGTAATATCTCGCATTCTTTTCCTCGTCTTAAGAGCTTCTCTTAACCTTTCTGTTGGAAATAAAGGATGGATTAAACATGTATCTACTGAATAGACTACTATTTAATCATTAAAATGGCACCTGTGTGGCTCAGTCGTTAAGGGTCTGCCTTCGGCTCAGGTCATGATCCCATGAGCCCTGCATCAGGCTCCCTGCTCAGCGGGAAGCCTGCTTCTCTTTCTCCCCCCACGCCCTGCTTGTGTTCCCTTTCTGCCCATGTCTCTCTCTGTCAAATAAATAAAAATCTTTTAAAAAAATCATTAAAAATGATGGTACAGAAAATATTTAATGACATGGGGGAATGTTCTATGTGAAAGAGCTGAGTATAAAAGAAGAAGCCAGTCTGATTCCACTTTGCTTTAGGACATTCTACGTAAACATTCTGTATAAACATATACATCAAAAGATAAGAATTAATATGAATATCACATTTTTTTCCCTCATAATTCTGTATTTTCCAAATTTCTCATGACGAAAGCTGTATTTACAAATAGGAAAAAAACAAGTATCTTTCTCTCTCTCTCTCTCACACATACACACACACACACACACACACACACGCTTCAACACCAATTAATGAAGGAGACCGCACGGTATTGGGTCTTGAAGCTGATGCAGGCTCTTTTCCCTTCCCTATTAGTCTTAATGCAATACGGCTGCAAGGCTGGAGCAGTGGCTTTGAAGTGTGGTCCCTAGACCAGCAGCAGCAGCCTTACTTGGGCCCTACCCAGACCTACTGCATCAAAAAAACTTGGCAGAAGCCGGCCATGTGTTTAAAGACGTCCTCCTCTGGGAGATTTTGATGTTCACTGGAGATGGAGAACCATGGGTTTAGAGGAACGTACACATTCATTCTAAAGACAGGTTTCTCAAAAGCAAGAAGAGCAAATTCCTGGGTCTGTAGGTGACCGTGCTCAACCTACCTGCATGGAACTCCCTTTCCCTGCAGGACCTCACACTCCTCGGTGGGGCCACAGAGGCCCGCGGCCCGGTGGTGCTGGCGCCCTGGCCTGCAGCGACACTCGGCTTCCCCGGTCCGCTCGTTTTTTACACACTCGGCAAATTCGCCACAGGCCAGGAATTTGCAGGGATCTGCTTGGTCGGCTGTAAGAGAGGGACCAGATTTTAGTGGATACATAGCTGCCCAAGCGGAGGAACTGGTGGAAATCAAAGGCCAGAGACCAGAGATATTGGCCATCACTCCATTTTGGAGTGATTGTCCAGTAGTGATGACAGACTGGAGTGAAAAGTGAAATGCACATTTCTGTCTTTTTGAGTTTATGGACACAGGTGAGAACATATTTACTCAGAATATAATTGTGCACAAACTTAGTTGGGCATCCGAATCAGCTAGAGGCCTTGTTAGAACACGGGTTCCTGGCCCCATCCTCAGAGTTTTGGAAGCAGAGGGCTTGGGATGGCGACTGAGAATCTGTATTTCTAAGGAGGTCTCAGGGGGGCTGATGCATCTGGAGGGCACATTAGGGAACCAGTGCATTAGAGAATTAAGACTTTTGTTTGCTAGGTTTTTAAAGTAAGCATTTTCTGCAGAGATGAGTTCTGAAAGTATATATTTAAGACCAGGTCTACCTTACAAAGTAGTCAAGTAGTCATGTATGTGGACAGTTTTGAGAACTCAGGACAATTTCCTCACTATTAGTCCCTTGTTAGAGATCTTTCCTTTGGATTAATAGTTTATCTTCTATTAAAGTTCAAATAGATCTCTAGTCTCTGTTTTTGCTTTTTTGTTGTTTTGTTTTGTGTTGATTGTTCTCTGATATTCTAAATTCGGTAGCATTGTCTCAAATTTTTTTGTAAACTGGATTATAAGTCAAGGGAATCTCAGAATATTTAGATCCAGAAGGCCTGTGGCCCCCTGTCAGCTTTTCCTTGTTTTTTGTTTTTGTTTGTGTGTGTGTGTTTAAGATTTTATTTATTAACTTGGGAGAAAGAGAGAGAGAGAGAGAGCATGTGCCAGCAGGAGACGGAGTGAAGGGCAGAGAGGGAGAAGCAGGCTAAGCAGGGAGCCTGAAGCAGGGCTCAGTCAGGACCCCGGGATCATGACCCGAGCCCCAGGCAGGTGCTTAATGGACTGAGCCACCCAGGTACCCTTTCCCCCTGTTTTTACACAGGTGAGCACACTAAGTTGTCGGGCAGAGAAGCGAATGGTCCGAGTCCCCACATGCTGATGGCAGAACCAGAACAAGCCTCTGGTCCTCAGACCATTGCTCTATGTGCCCTGGGAGGGAATCCTGTTGAATCCCAGCAGTCATTTAACCTTCAGGTTATTCTTTCCATAAGAACCTATTCTGGGGGCGCCTGGGTGGCTCAGTGGGTTAAAGCCTCTGCCTTCAGCTCCGGTCATTATCCCAGGGTCCTGGGATCGAGCCCCACATGGGGCTCTCTGCTCCGCAGGGAGCCTGCTTCCTCCTCTCTCTCTGCCTGCCTCTCTGGCTACTTGTGATCTCTGTCTGTCAAAAAAAAAAAAAAAAAAAAAAAATAGAATCTTAAAAAAAAAAAAAAGAACCTATTCTGTGCAAGGAGCTAGTGCACAGGCAGCCATGCATAAAGCTGTCCTTCCAAGAAGCCTAGGGGAAGGTAAGAAATATAGACAGATATTTCTATATGAAAAGCCCAGTACCTGTTCTAGTATAAGGGCTGTAAAGATGAGCTCTAAATATAGAGAGGAGGTCATTGTTTTGTTTATTTAAAGTGATTGGCATTTGTATGTGCAAAGACTATAAAAGGCTTCCCAACTGGACCCGGCAGCATGAACAGAGGCACAGAGGTGATAAAGCAACAGATAAGAGAGCCTACGAGATCCACTTTGGGGGCAGCAGAGACTCACGGGCAGGAAAGAAGGGAACTCAGATTGGAAAGATAACTTAAGGCCAATTTTCTGGTAGTTCTTGAAGGCGGTGCTAAGGAATTGGACTCTATAGGGAGGGGGAAGCCATGGAGGATTTCTGGTCGAAGGAAGGGTCTCATCAGAATTGTCCATTAGAAGATACGTAATAGAACTGTCAGGGTTAGGATGCTTTCAAGTGGTCATCTGGTTCTGTGTTTTCCAGGAGGGAACATCTGCAGAACTCTAATTTAGCAGGACTTAATGAGTTTTATACTAAGAAGAGGTTGGTGGCTAAATAACCTCCCCCCCCCCCCCAATGCAGGGTGAAATAAATTTAACAAGTTTCTCTCTTTCCCTTGTTCCTCTTTCTCTCTCTTCCCTTCAAACTTACCCCCTTCTCTTTTTACATTTAAGTTTCTTAGGGTCATTAATAAGCTAATGTCTATTTTGAATCTTCAAGTGGAGAACACAGTCAGCAGCTTTGCCAAGTTTACTGCCCACAGAAGCTCTACCTAGGGTCACTGGGGTTCAGGTTGTGGGGTGAGAATTCCAATGAACACTTCTATTCGCGGCTCCGATCCAGCGCCTCCTACTGGTCCAGAAGTGAAAGCGCGTGAGATTAGTAAAACCGCCCCAAGCTGTGGGCAAGAGCAGGTCCTGGAAAACACCTGTTTTGGTCTCCTAGCAGGTAGACCTGCTAAAAGACTTCACATGAACTTGTATCTGCAGCATGAGGGTCCCTTATGGACAAGCAGGCCTCACTTATGTGAACTGGCTTCCTCTGCTTGAAAGTTCTAAAGCTCACCATGTTACAGGATCCTTGTCACTGTTTAGAAAATGACTCAGATTTACCCGGACAACCCAGGCGATTCACATCAGGGCCTGGCTTAATAAATAACAGCTGTCAGCAACCTTACACTCAACACTTACCGTCTTGATAACAGAAGTTAGAGGGAATAGTTGGAGCTCCATTTCCTTCTCTCTGCCCCAGAGAAATGTATCAACTAGGAAAGCTGACGGCCCGCACAGATTCTAACCCTCTGAAGAGTAAATGTGTGATAACCAAATGAGTTTCCCGTAAAAAAAAAAAAATTACTATTTTATTATCATTTCCTTCAAGCCACTCAGGCATAGTCTAGGCACCAGTAAAGCCAAACAGAACACAATAAGGCAACACTGTCTTGAGAAATAAATTTATCCACATTTCAGGCCCTGGATCAGATATATTTGAAGAACAAATGCACTTAGTTTATAGATAACTTGCTTTCCCCATGTTGTGGATTCAGAACCAGTCTACAGAGAAGTAGGAGATTTCAAATCACGGAGCTTAGTTTTTGTTCGCTGTGTGTTTGCTGTGTACACTTTCCTGGGTAACTAGGACAACACTCATTGACTCAACAAATATCAACTTGGCCCTTCAGAATCTTCAGCACTAAGAATTTCAGGCCAACTAATTGCTTAAGATTTTAATTTTAACCTTATATAAAATTTTACATTTTAGATAGAGTGTTAGAGATGAAAGGTATTTTAGAACCTTCTCACGAACTGGCTCACTTTGCTGATGAGGAAGCCGAGACTCCGAAGTTGAGTGTTGCAAAGCCCAAGGCTGTTTGTGCGGGTCCTCTGCGTGAGGAGGAAGTGCCAGGGAAGGAAAGAGCCAGGAGGGGGCGCTGTGGGATCAGGCATGAAAAGGCAATTATGGTTAATTAGAATCGTTAATAGAAGAGATCATATATAGAAATGTAATTTGTGAAGCAGACGGTACTGTTTCCATTACTATATCTCAAAAATACTGTTCCTATCTGTGTTGATGGTCCTTTACTTACCCACCAGTCTTGGAGGGGCACCTACAACTTTGGGCTAAAGGCAAAGACTGAGAACTGGATGTGGCTGATGATGGGGAGGAAGGGCCATGGAAGAGAAAACATTGTACAACGGATGAAAATTTTGAGGAATATTTTTAAGCGAAGCTTTCCCTCTACTGTTATTTTCTTTCCTTGTCATATCCCAAAGACATTTCTCCTTAGAATGATGGACTCATCCATCAGTCACCGTTAGGCTATATGACTATTTGCCTCCTCCTTAATATGTCCCCAAGACTTTGCACAAAAAAAAATTTGCACAGAATCAGTCTGAACTTCCCCCGTCTGCTCTTCATTTGGTCAATACTGACAGTATGAACATTAGGTAACAACAACCTGCAGTGCTCTTTTCTGAACATCTGTAGCTTGGAAAGAGGGGGGACTCTGACTGGAGATCAGTAGTTGATGAGGAAGAGTGGAACCAGATGCCATTTTTTCTAGAAGAATATTTTCAAGTCATAATCAAGTTGTGTGTGGATTTGAAGAAGTGAAGTCCTCATGATTGGTGCATAGACTAGTTGGCCGATAATTGCCTTAGCTTCCCCAATTTGCTTAAGCCCTCTTCCAATATGTTTTTATGGTTGGCACTATAGAAAGGTTTCTTCAAGAGCCTGTACCACACCCACTAGGGATCACGATCCTGAACCTCCAGTTTCACCAGGAGTGCAATGACAGTTACTTTACAGAAACAGGGAGCTCACATTTATTGAGGCCATTTTGTGTTTGGCGGTGTGCTGGGCACTTCAAGCATGTCTTCACTCATATGCATAACCACCTTCCAAAGCAGATATTATTGCCCTCATTTTCATAAGTGAGAAACCCGAAGTTCATTTTAGCTAGAAAGTATAGCCCCAGACTAGCATCTGTACGTCTGCTTACAATGTTCAGCTTTTGACACCATTCTAATGGTTTTCCAATATGGGGTTTCCAGGAGACCCAAGGGGCTGACAAAGGATGGTGGGGGTAGGGAGAGGCCCAAACATGCCAGCGTCTCCCCTCTTACCAGTTCACATATTAGACTTCCACAAATGCTTTCTTTTGAACAAAGGCTCTCTTAACTAAACAAAAGGTCAAAACCACGGTCTGCCAAAACTCCTTCATTAGTTAGAATGTTTCCTTAGAGAAGTACAGTCTGACACTATAGCAACTCCACATTTGTTGCTGTTGCTCAATGTGACAGCAATGGACACGGCTTGAAGGAAGTGAGCTGCTACGCGGGGCCTGGACGCATGTGTGTCATTCCAGGATGTACAGCGTAAGCACATTTTCTGTATCAGTTTCTCCCTGGATTTGCTTATGTAACGTCTTTTATCTCTATCCCAAAGGTCCTGAAAAGCATTCCCAACTGCCTCACGAGGATGTCCCTTAGCTCTTTATCATGTGATAGAAGCCATTTAAACAAATGTCCCTTGCCTGCAGGGAACACTTTGAGGCATTTTACAGTTAACATTAAAAAGATTATGGTCTTGGTCACCAAGCAGTTTATAAATTCATAGGTCCCTGATGTCCAAGGCTGTCTTTCTCAAACTTCTTGTCATGCTTGTCAGGCCCGATAAAAGGATCTCCCAGTCTCTCGGGCCTCTGAGGGTCTGTGGTGCGCATGTCACCAGCTCGAGTTCATTGCACGGCGCCCCTTTCCCACATACAGCAGTCGGTCCTGCCACTTGTCCCCCCAACCTTGGGGCTGTGTCCTGATTGCCTTTCTGCCCTGTTCTTTATCGTTCTTTATAATTTCATGATGCCCTTCTCTTGCGCTCTGTGGCAACACTCACGTGTTGGACAGGAATGGAAGCATCGCCTTTGACAGGGTCCGGTCCTAAGGCAAGATTTCAGCTCAATTTGGCTGAAACTCAGGCTTCCCCTGGGCTGGCGTGGGCGGCGGACCTGTTGGACGCCTCTCCTCCGGCTCCAGGAGCCCTCTTCAGTGTGATGACACCGAGTGTTCGCTAGATGGCGCTCAATAGCAGAACAAGTAGGAAGAGACTTCGGGGATGAAAATGTAAGAGCCCCAACTGCTTTCGGTCTTCCTAAAAACCACTGTGCGGTGCGCGCGGGTGGAGGGAAGAGAAATCTGGAAGGAACTCGCGCCGTGGCGGAAGGAGCTCCGAGGGACGGCTGATAGAGCCACGAGTACTGCGAGATGACCGCGACAGGCTGGGGGAAGGTAGCGGAAACTCCTGGATCCCTTTTCCCGTTCCCAAAAGGCAGACCTAGGGCTCCGGAGTCCGAGGCAGGGGGGACCCTCACGCGCCCCGGCGCCCAGCCTCACCAAGCCTCACTCCTGGACGCGGTGACTAGATTTCCCGCGGATGGAGAGGGAGTATACCCGGCCACGTGCGCGCACCTGCCGCTGCAGGGTGGGGGTGGGGGTGGGGAAGGGCTGGGTGGGGGGAGCTGTAGCGCCATCTCTCCCTCCCCTCCCAGCTCATTGCCAAGGTTGTGAGGTCCGGGTTTCTCTTTGCCCAGAGCATGAGTGGATGACAAACCTACCCGTCACTGGCAGTCACTGGCAGTACGCAGGGCGCAGGACACCTGCTTAGCTCACCATACTCCTAAGTACTCAACATGTTTTAAATTCTTTAAAATCCGAAAAAAACCCACAATATAATCCACGCTGGGAATTCGTCTTTATACCAATAATCATAAGATATAATTTTACGTATTTTTACTTTTATTGATTTTTTGACTGACTTTAAAGATTTAAAAAAATCTATTTGAGAGAGAGAGGGAGAGATCACGAGCCGCAGCAGGAGGGGGAGACGGAGTTTCAAGCAGACTGTGCTGAGCCGGGACTCCATCTCAGGACTCCTCAGGACCCTGAGATCATTACCTGATCGGAAACCAAGACACTGGGGTGGAATTGACTACGCCACCCAGGACCCCTTAATTTTAAGTATTTTTAGTAATTGTTAAGTTTTTATTAATATTCATGAAAGGCCCAGAGCTCACAAAATCTTAATGCAGCATTGGTGGTCTACCTCCTTCTCAAGATGGGAATGTTGCCAAAAATACAGTGTTTGGTGCTCAGCACTCAGTAATGTATATGGCTGTGCCTATCCCCTAAGGGTTCTTTTGAGCTCTATGCAGGGACCTCACCTTCCACATAGGCCCAGCTGGTTTATTTTCCCAAATCCTGAGAATATTCCAGGATTTGCTGGACCAGCGGAGGGAGTGAGTTGGCTTATGGCTGCTGTCAGCGTTGCTGCCTCCAGGAAAGTGCCCTGGGTGGAGGAACCACCCCGGGGACAGTCTGTGCCCTTGGGAATGTAGCTTAGCATCTTTAGTCCCACTCAGCCCTTCTATAAAATGGGTTATTTAAACCAGATCATCGCTAATGTCCTTGAAGCTCAAATATCTATCTCCCGTTCTAGGTGTCCTAAGGGAACCTCACAGCTGGACATTACTGGGACATGTCCCTCTAGAACTCCTCATGGAACTCAGTGATGAAAATAACGTTAAGAAGAATCTATAACCTAAGTTGATACTTCATTGTTTTATTTTATTATTGGCCAAAACATGTTTTGCTCCTGCTTTAGAGCGGAAGGACAGGATTAGAGAATAATCACTCAATGACACAGCACCAGGCATGTGGCTGGAGATTAATTAACACACATTTGTGGAATTGAGTGAGTTACTAACAGGAGTTCTTTCTGGGTTAAAGGGACATGTAGGGTGAAAAATCTCGGGTTTCATTTTAAGCATCCACCGTTCTTAAGAACAATAATCACAAACTGTTTAGCATAGGTACTCAGAATCTCTTCCTTCTGTGAACGGATGTGTGAATGCCCTTACACATCTTGTCCTGGCTCAGAGACTAAAGGATTCTTTCTGCTCTCCCTCATTATTCCTGTTTGCCACACTGAGGCATTTTGGATGCATTGGTGTTAGGATTTGAATGTCCCAGGAATCAGCTGGTGGATGGAGAGCTCTTAGAGGAGGGGCTGTGGGAGGCGGCCTGACAGCAGGGCTGAAGCCCAGGCTTCCATGCAGGCTTTGCATTCAGGGGTTCCGTGAAGGATTCCGGGAGCATCTTAAACTCACATGTGGAATGAGGACCCTGGCTGAAACTCTGGAGAGGGCTAAAGGTACCTGGAGGTCTAGGCAATGCTGGGGTTCCCTAATGGAAGCAGGCTTTAGCAGAAAATCCCCATGATGGCATCCCAGGACGCACAGAGCAGTAGCAGTGGAAAAACAAGAGAGGAGGCCAGAGTCAGGATGGGGGTGGGTTAGGGGGGGGTGGGGCGGGGAATGGGGGGCAGAGGCTGGGAGTGTCTCCTGGAAGAATTCCTGTGGGTGCCTCAGCTCAGAAGGGACATTCCTAGCAGAGCCGGGAGTACCTGTGAAGGGGACATTAAGAAGTTTAGGACTTTTGTTTCTGAAAGTGAACTTTTTTCTTTCTTTTTTTTTTTTTTTTTGGCATTCTAAAAATATAAAAAAATATTATAAGAAATTTCACTTGGTGAAATGTGAAATCTAACAGTTCATTTCGGACTAATTAAACTTGTGTGTTGTCATTGTTTTCTAAGTAGATTAAACATTTGTATACCCAGTAAGAGGGTTGATAAGACTCTATAGGGCGCCTGGGTGGCTCCATCGTTAAGCGTCTGCCTTTGGCTCAGGTCATGATCCCAGGATCCTCAGATGAGTCCTGCATAGGGCTCCCTGCTCGGCAGGGAGTCTGCTTCGCCCCCTGCCCCTCCCCCTGCTCATGCTCTCTCTCTCTCACAAAAATAAATAAATAAAATCTTTAAAAAAAAGACTCTTTATACAGAGGCAATAGACAGACTTGAAGAAAGCACACAAAACTGCTACCAAGTTCCAGCTGCAGCCCTCAGTGATTGTGTGACAAGTGTTAAGTTACTTACAATTCTCTAAGATACAGTTTCTCTGTATAATGAGGAGAAATACCTGCTTTTCATAGTTATTTATTAAGATTAAAAATAACGTCAATTACTAGTAGCTGTTATTATTCTTATGGTCACTACTGCGATACGTGACATCTATGACCTTTCCAGAGCTGGCCACTAAAGGGTTTGTTCTGGCTGGAGGCATCCTGGATGCCAGTGTATAATTAATTTCAGTGTTCACCATTTACCAGCCTTGAAATCTCCCCATTTTTGAAGAGACTTTTTGGGAATTCAAGGAGAGAGTGAGTTAGAATAAGTATGTGTAGTTTTGCATTGTTGAAATCTTCAACCTGCGCAGCTAACTGGCATAAAAGCCGTACAGGCTTCTAAAGAATTTTCAGAGCAGCCTAAATGAAAGACGACTCTAGCTGCCAGGATGCCGGCAGAATCGTGAGCAAGCTGTGATTTATTCCATCTTTCAGTTGATAAATCACAGATAGTTCTAACATTGGTTTATACTTTCTATATCATAGATTCCTTTATTCGGGTTGTTTTCAAAAGCTGAATGGCAACCACACGTGGCGATAACACGGTGTCACTTCTCCTACGTGTCTGTACCTCAGCAGATGTCATTTGGCTTAACCCATTACTGGCCCTCATTTAGACACACAGCCAGGAATTCAGACGCTGATCTGAATGTGGAATGCTACCCACCTAGAAATCTCACGAGAAGTTTCAAAATTTCTCTTCTTTAGTCTAAAAGTAACCATGGGATATTTCCCCCTCCCAGTATTACCATGACAAACTACATTTCCACCTTGATGTTAGGCCAGAAAAAAACAAATGAAAATGACTTGACTGGATTTTGTCTCAAGTTTTGCCAATAGAATTAAATAAGTGATCTATTTGGACATTTCCTGTAAATATGATAAAATCAGGGCTAGAAAAGAAATGCTAAGTCCTCTGACCAAGAGTGCCTTAACCCTTCCCTCAGCTTGACTAACTCTAGACCCCTCACTTCTCTTAGTGTAGCTAGTTTACAAAACTTGTAAATTCATTCTCTGCTCCTTTGAGATATCAATCTTCTTTAAAGCTTCTTGCCAGTAGTACAACTCAAGACTGTCTTCCCCAAGGACCTAGGAACCATTCCTTTGAAATGTAAGCATCAAAGAAGTAGCACCCCTGTCTCCCAGTCTCTGTGGGAGGGTAGGATCCTTGCTCTGTATTGTGAGACAGGCGGGGGACAGGCCATGTGGATGGTCTCCTTTTCTACTTCATCCCAACCTCACTAAGATCTCACCTCTGCTCTTGCCATTCTGTAGATTTTCTGAAGGGTTCTAGCAACCTCTGGATGATCTGCTTAAATGACTGCCATGCATTGTTCACTCACAGCTGCTGAAATAGCTGGATGTCCTTCTCTCCTGCTCTTCTCTCCCCGGCTTCAGCAACGCCGTCTTTGGCTCCTTTCAATGACAATCCTTCTATTCCCCATTAAGTGTTGGGGTTCCTCAGAGATCCAGTCCCAGTTCTCCTTTCCTCCTGCCCTACACCTTGTCCTGGACCATTTTTTCACCTGTTCTCTGGTTTCAACTGAGGTTTCCCAAATGTGTATTTTCCATGCTGGCCTCTGGCCTCAAGACACCTGCTTCATAGGATAGCTGTCAGTTCACCGAATGTCCATTTCTGTAAAACTGGTTTTCCCCAAAACATTTTTTGAGTATTTTTATGTCCTTAAGATAGCTTATTAATTTCACTTTGTTTTCTGCATTAAAAACTTTAATGAAGTTAAATGTATGTAGCTTTTGTAGTTTTATATTTTTGCAAAGTATTTTTAAAATTGGCAATATTTTAGGAATGATGAAATATATATACACACACACACATATATATATATTTTTTTTTTGAGAGAGAGAGTGCACCCCTGTGCACGCAAGGTGGGGGGAGGGGCAGAGAGTGAGGGAGAGAGGGAGAGAGGGAGAGAGCAAGAATCTTAAACAGATTTCACACCCAGTGGGGAGCCCATTGTGGGGCTTGATCCCAGGACCGTGGAATCATGACCTGAGCCGAAATCAAGAGTCCAGAGATCAACTGACTGCGTCACTCAGGTTCCCCCATATTATATGTTTTAATTTTGTAATTTTGAGACTACTTTAAGGACTGTTTAGTACCTAGTTTGAAGACTTTTTGAGTTTTTATAAAATGTTATTGAACTGTAAAAGACCACAGTCATAAAAAGAGAAAGGAAGAAAGAAAAGAAAAGAAAAACAGGACACCAAAGTGGTGCACAGAGATCCAACAGGGGCTTTTAGACATCCTGGCCTCAAATGCACTGGCTCAGCACGCCCTTCCCTTCCAGGCTGAGCTCCCTTCTTTCCGTACTTCACGTCCGAAGCTGCTAGCACAGTGAAATAACGGAAGTACCCTGAAACTCCTGCCCTTTTGTGGGGGGAGGGATGGGGGAGCCCGGCCCTACCCTTCTCAGCCTGGGTGACGGGGTTGGGGGAGGATGGGGGGGTGGGGGGGTGTTCTCCAAGGTATCGCGCACTCGACAGCGCCATCTGTGGAGAAAGCCTGCCATGACATCCCCTGGCCTCTAGAATTAATTGCTGTCTCTCGTGGGTCATAATATTTCTGCTCATATCCTGATCATTGTATTTGGTAAACTTAATTATAGCTCTTTGCATATATATCTATTTATCTTGGCTGATAGGGATTTGGCTCCTTGAGGGCAGGGATACACTTTTGGGGTTCTAGTGCCTATAATAGTATCTGACTGGTAGCAGATAACCCCTACTTAATATATGAACAGGGGCCCAATCATGATTGTATTATCATTTATTTGTCTAACTTTTCTACAGCAGCAAAGATAAGGGCCAGAGGGAGTAAGATGCTGGTGGTTTAAGAAAAACCATCCAACAATAGGAAACAAAGAGAAACATGGACCGCATTAACCTTAAAAGTCATCCTAGAGCACTAACAAGCCCAGCAAGCCCCCCCTCCTCAACCCCCCCAGCAGACAGGGATCACCTGTGGGCCAACCCAGCCAGCTGCCTGCATTTTTACCGGCTACAAGCTAAGAAGAGTTTTTCGGTTTTTAAATGCTTATATAAGTACCTACAATATACCCTTGATTTGCCTTTTGGCTTACAGAGCCAAATATTTACTATCTGTTCCTTTTAGGCACATTTTGCTGACCCCTAAAATGCATCAACTTTGTCTGATTTACCATTTGCTCTTGGTGATGCTGTCTTACAACTCCAGAGAGTAGGAAGTTACACTGTATAGGAAACGGATAAGACGAAAGGGTGGTACTTTCTGTTTTCTATTGAGCACGACATCCTTATTTTATCATTCTGCTTTGTTCTCTGGCTGTGTCGAGTTCCCTTTCCGGAGCCTCTTCATACCAGATTTGTCATCCTAATGATTCCCTCATTAATGAGTGAGGTAAAACTTTGATATACATCACTCGCTGTTTGTATGAAAATGACTTTTTCCACATTTTAAGGGTTATTCCTTGATAAGGGTTGGGCGAGGAAGGGATGGGTGGGGCTGGTGGCTCCCTGACTTTTTCCACATTTTAAGGGTTATTCCTTGATAAGGGTTGGGCGAGGAAGGGATGGGTGGGGCTGGTGGCTCCCAGGCCTGGGCAACATTGGACATGAGGCAGGGGGACCTCCAGGGTCTCGCAGCCTACTTTTTTTTTTTTTTTTTAAGATTTTATTTATTTATTTGACAGAGAGAGACCACAAGTAGGCAGAGAGGCAGGCAGAGAGAGAGAGAGAGAGGAGGAAGCAGGCTCCCTGCTGAGCAGAGAGCCTGATGCGGGACTCGATCCCAGGACCCTGAGATCATGACCTGAGCCGAAGGCAGCGGCTTAACCCACTGAGCCACCCAGGCGCCCCGCAGCCTACTTCTGATCGCTTGTTTCTCCCAAGAAGAGAAGCTAGGGAAGGGCAAAGGGTGAGACACAAAGTAAGTGTTGCTGTATTTGGCCATCCTGGTTGGGAAAAGGTTAAAATTATAGGATGCCTTTTCTGTTTTCCAAGCATAGATTATTGGGATTTTCTCCCAGAGATCAAGCTGGGTATTTATTCCTGGCACACGGTACTTTCTGCAACTACCTCCTTTTCTCTTTAAAGTTTTCCCCCTTTTAATTCTCTTTCCAGGAGAGTTTTCTCAATGGACTGGGCCAGTACCAGTGAGTTCAAGTAAACACTGGCGAGAGCAAACATGAATCAGGGAGGTTCCTTGTATTTGCTAGATGACCTTCTGGAACTATCTGGGATTTGAAGTGCCCCTCAGACCTCTTTTAATACATGCTGGCAGCTGCGCACTGTTGCACATCAGCCCGAGTCTTAGACACTGGAAAAGACTATGCTAGCAAGAGAGCCAGGGGCTGCGTAAATAGGAATTTGAGTCCCTGTTCTTCGGGAACCTGAAGTAATTATCTTCATTTGGGGTGCAGGGACCTGAGAGGCAACATGATCAGCTGGTTGCACTGGTTGGTTGTACTAAGAGGACATTTTAATCAGCTTGCCTGTCAATCACCACGACAGCTTGCACTCCAGCATACCACTAAAAGGAGAAAATCTGGATCAGTCAGTCACGTTGAAAACCTAGGAGCAAAATAGCTGTCATATTCTAGATTAAAGAAAAAAAAAAAAGGAAGAAAACTATTGGAAATCAGCTACATTTGTTTCCTCAATTTGTTTTAAAATCTAGACACCCATTTTTTTCCTATGACCACAACACTAATATTGTGCATATTCCCCCAAACTAAAATCATACAAGGAGAACTCAGGCTAGACACTCACACTAGAGACAGTTTACTGTAACTACAGGTTTTTTGTTTGTTTGTTTTTGTTTTGTTTTGTTTTGTTTTAAATGGCGTTTTAAAATTCAGGTTCAAGAAGGTTTATAAAATAAGCGGATTAACAGACGTAAGAGTTCATTACCTCTGTTGAGAAGCAATGGTGGTGAATGTTTTAGGGTTGGGGCCATCCCTGCCTGGACTACGCCAGGACGTGAATAGGAAGGAGGAGCTGTGGACAGTGCGAGGAATAGGTGGGGGTCGGCGGGTCTGTCGCTGGGGTGGGCGCCTGACTGCTACTCACTCTTGGGGGGCCTTCTCTTTTTCTTCCATCCCCAACCCCTTCCAACTGCAGGGGCACTACTGCAGGGGGCTGCAGCTGCCACTACTGCCACAGATAGGTGTGTGTGTGTGTGTGTGTGTGTGTGTGTGTGTGTGTGTGTGGCTGGCATCCTACCTCTCCAGCTCTGGTGCTGACCAAGCTCTACTCAGCCTCCCTGGAAATTCTCAACTTGGTCTCTACTTTTGAGCTTCAGTGTTCCCCTCTTCGTTGTCCAATTTTAGCAAGAAGAATTTCTTCTCAGTAAGTTCCATCCACTGCCCTCCACCCTGCTCTTTGGTTATAAATTCCCACTTGCTCATGCTGGAGAGTCCCCTCTCCCCTACATCAAGACCCCACTGCAGTGGTCCCCACATCCATCGAGATGGCCCTCCTTGAATAGTCTTCCTTACCATCTTGCCAAGTGTCATCGAATTATTTTTTTCTTTTTTGGCAGTACTGGCTACCTTGGTGGCTGCTCAGCCCTCGCCAGCACCAGCCACCACAGGTTGTCTCACTGGGGGAGACCAGCCCAGAGGGACTAGAATTCTCTACATTAATATCTAGCCCTAAATGCTCTCTTGCCATCAGACAGTGGGTCTCAGTGAAATGGGATTTTATAGGAAAGTTCAGTGCTTTCTTCATTATGCTTCAGTGATTCCCAAACTGAAGCAATTTGTAGCTGAAAGTGGCATATCAGAAAGTGCTCATTACAAAGTCTTTTTGAATGAAACAGGCAGAAATCTGATCACTCTAAAGTATCCCCCTTTGGGCATCCTGCAAGTTCTTTCGGGCAGGGACTGGATTCCATGTATTCATGTCTTGTGTGGGGGTGGATAATGTTTATTGTTTTGGATTAAGCATGCAGAAGATGGTCAAGGTCTGATAATCAACCACTTGCTGGTTGGGCAAGTCTATCCTTTGCCTTTGGGAAAATAATTAAACCAGGATCTCTAGAGAGGAGCTCACCTCTACTCCCCGCCTATTCATACCTTCTTCTTTTCCACCCCTGCCCCCATTGATTGGAAGAAATGCTTTTGGGGGCAGGTTGGCACAGTGGCCTTTCCCAGTAAATAGGAGTCCTTTTAGGTATTGGATTTATCCATTTTGGTATATATATTGAGGAATTTGTAAAGTTACATTGTTATAGATTTTTAACTTTTATAAAATCCTATTTTGGCTTTCTAACTCTGCTGTCCTCAAATCCTTTGGTTCAGGCTTTACTTATGTCCTAGCTGGCTCACTACAGCCAATTCTTGGCAGACTTCATCCATCTGTCCATCTGTCCATCCATCCATTGTTCTGTGAGTTTTCAATGTATCAGAAATTCAGATTTTTCTCATTCTCTAAGTATCTAGTAAGAAAGAGCGGTAAGGTAATGTCCCAGGCAGTCCCTTGTTGTTCTAACATTAAAAGAATAAATTGCCCATGTACCCCACAGTAGACGAGGCAGTCTGGAGGCAATTCTGGGATAGCTCCGTATAATTTTGTCTCCAGCAGGGACTGAAACCAAAGTTAACAGCATCTTGTTTTGGTTGCTTTTGGCTTTTTAGAGGAAAAGCTACATAGTCCAACTGGTCCCAGGAAATAAGCACAATTTCAGTTCCAGCCTCCATACAAATACCCTGTCAGGGTACTTTTTATTGTTCTCACTGGTGCCCTATATAGAAGGACCCTTTGCACAAAGTTATTAAGGACAGTGTTACCGTATTAACTACCAATATTCCTTAGTTGGCTGCGATGTAGTAGTTGTGAACACTTGTTCACAACTGGGTGTTGTGAACATTTGTTCAGTTAATCCCACAACTGTTTATGATCCCCATTTCCCAGTTGTGGAAATTGAGTGCTGCCATTAGCGCATAGGATTCATATTCAAGGGCCATATTCATGGCCCTCCCAAGTCATTGCTGTGCTGTGTTTCCCTCCAACATCACACGGTCCTCTTGGCACCCCTGGCAATGTGTTACCAGCTTCCTGCTGTCTTTCTAAGGCGCTACTTAAGTGGCACCTTCGCTGAGAAGCCCGTCTCCAGAGCAGCACACCTGAGTTCTCCCGTCTCAACATGGCTCCTTACACTGACCTTCTCATGCTGTTGGATGGGTCTCTAAGTCAACTGTCAGTTCTCCAAGGGAGAAAGGAGGCTGGACACTCACCTCTGTTACACTTTCTAAGTTCTGTACAGGTCCCTGCTCATTGCTTTCAACTGACTGGAGAAACTGGTCTCCTGATCCTAATTGGCAGGGACCCCCATGGTTCCTTCTCAGTTCTGAGGTGGTTTTCAGGGGAAGAGGCAGTATATTACCAGCATTTAGGAGGTCTTTGATTTCTTAGGGGGTCCTTGGGGCTTTCTTAGCTGGCCCTGTTCAGAGGTAATCACTCCCAGACTCAGTGCCTAAGGGTGATCTGTCTTTTTAATGATCCTGTTTACTGAAATAGGAGGCAATTTTCTTTAAGTTGCTCAAAGTTCTGTTCTGTCAAAGGTAAGTGTCTCCCAACTGAGTCTCTTTGTTCGCATTTTGCCCAAGGCCCCTTTTCCCTGGGCCTTCATTGTGAGTCCACAGAAAGCTAGAGAGGATGTTGAAGATTCACTTCACTAATTCACAACCAATTAGGAAACTTTGTTTTGAACCTGACTAGAATGTAGCAGGGGCAGTAGATTTGGAGACTTGCCCCTCCACACTCTGGGGTATTTAAAAAAAAAAAAAAAATCTTCCTTTGATTGGTTAGAAAACAGAATTTTGAAAGTAGTGATGGCAACACTAATTTAGGCATAGCTGGTTACAGTGGTACACACAGCATGTTTTATTATCAGAACGAATATAAAATAGAATTTGCTTTCTACTATGTAGCTTTGGGCTAACCCCCATCATCTTCAAGTGTTCTTCACATCTAACACTGCTCTGTTTTAACCTGAGCACGGAAGCTGATCTAGGGTGTACAAATGGGAAGGGACATTATTTTCTCCTTTCCTTGTTGATGGTGCAGTGGCTTTTTTTTTTTTTTTTCCAAGTTTGGATTTTGGTCTAATGATTAGTTTTCTTTCCTCAGGACACTGTTTTAGTTTCATCCTGAATTGTGTTATTAGGAGGCAGGGCTGATAGTTAACTATGACTGGAAGGTTTCTTAGGTAGAAACCCTCCAGGTAGCTGCAGTTTGCTAAGAAAGTGAGTCTGACTTCTAGCAGAATGCAAAGTAGCTTGGCTGTGGGGTACATTAAACAACAACAACAACAAAAACAATCTCTGAAGGCACAGCAAAAGTTGTGTTCTGAGGGGGAAATTAAAGCTCCCAGACTGTGAAGCACGAGGTGTGCTTGTTTTCTGCTCTTTGATGTAAGAAAATAGAACCTGCGTGGTTTAGGGCCCTATCTTTCTAATAAGGTGATCCATTAGCTTCCAAAATGTTATTTAACAAGTGGGATTTTAATTTGATTTTTGTGGCCTCACAAAAACTGTGAGTCAAACTTTGTGGCCTCACAAAGACTGTGTGTTAAACAAACAATCAAAACCAAGAAAACTCCCACAGTTTTCTGGGTTGGATTTTTTTTTTTTTTTTTTTTTTTACCTGGTTCAATGTCGAGAGAGTAGCTGTCTATCTCCAGTTCAAGTCGTTGGGCTGCAGCAGAACGAAAATCCTCCAAGACCCCCTGCACAGCCTTGGTGAGGTTATAGGGCACTGACTTAGCGAACCTCATTTTGCTATTCACGATCACACTCCCATTTCTGAAGTTAAGTATTTCAAGTTGTTTAAATCCTGTCAGATTGGAGCGTAGATATGGAACCAGCTGCAAAACAAAAGATGGTATACCCTTAACTGTGTTCTAAGTGCTCAGCTGTTGCTAATTCCATTTATACTCACTTCTCATTATCTGAGGCATAAATTTCAGTTCCTTTTTGATTGTCTTTATTTTTGTGTTTGGATTTAATGGGAGACCGGAACACGATTATTTAATGATCTATTTGCACTGGTTATGTCCCATATTTCCACCTTTCTGTTTGTGTATTGAGATGGATGGGCAGTGATTTTCTTCATGATGAATTGTGAGAACAGAGGATTTTTAAAAATCTAGGCCAATGTTATCAGCAAAGCAGGAATGCCAGGTTAAGTTACTAAAAAAAAAAAAAAATCCAAGCAAATAAAAACATGTTCCAAACTGAGCCCAGGAGCAGACTGACCTATGCCTGTATAAATGGGACGTCTATTTGGAAGCAACCAATTGAAATGACCTATTGAAGGAACAGCTTACATATCAGCTTGTCTGTCTATGCAGGACATGCTTCCTGGTCAACCAGTAGGTCGTACAGTAGGAACAACAGGAGACTGGCCATCAGAAGACTTGGTTGTCAGTCCTGAAACTGTCTCCAGCCAGCTGTGTGACCTTCATCAAACCATTCATCCATTGTATTGGACCTCAGTGCCCTTATCTGAATTGTGAGGAAGAAGAAAAAGTGGTTCCCTGAGGAACTTTCCCAAATTGGAATTTAATAACCTCAAAAGCATGCCTAAGGGCATATTGTGGTTCAGATTCCCAAACCTGCCTATTGTGAACCACAGCCACCCCTGAGATCACCTTCCAGAAATGTCTGAAACTCAGCAGTGTCTGCCTTGTTCTTGGCCCCGAAAGTTAACCTCCTCTTTAATAAACTGACACCTATGAATATAGAGAATACACAGATGCAAGCTAAAATCTCCCAGGCCTAGCCCAGAACTACTTTTTCTTGTCTCTGTCTCCACCCCACCAGAATTTCGACTCTAACCTTGCCCACATTCCAATAGCCATCCCCCCTGTAGGCAGATCATTGGCTGCTCCCCTCTCCCAAATCCATTTTCCTCTTCACAGGAAAGAGGCTGCCTGGCTAGAAACCACATTTCCCAGTCTCCCTTGCAGCAAAGTGTGGCCATGTGCTAGTTCCCATCTACAGAATATGAGTGGAAAAGTTGTGGGGAAATTTGGTATCACTCACTTTCTTAGGGAACTGCTTGCCCTGGGCTTCCTCTCTTGCCTCTTCTCACACGTGGAAACAAGGATTTACCGGTGACTCAGCTTTGTGTGAATGAGGAGACACCATTGGGGTTGCCAGAGTTACAAGACAGAGGAAATGTGAGTCCCTGGATGACACTGTAGAGCAGAATTGCCCTGCCCATCAAGTTGAAGAGAAATAAACTTGTATCTTATTTAAGTTACTACATTCCTTTTTTTTTTTTTTTTGAGGTAGAGTTGACAAACAACGTTATATTAGTTTCAGTTGTACGACATAATGATTCATCAAGTCTGTTATGCTACCCTCACCACAAGTGTAGCTACCATCTGTCACCATATTTAAGTTACTATATTTTTGATCTCTTCATGATGGAAGCTTAGCACGTACTCTAATTAATATACCTGAGCTAGGTGCACAGGGACTCTGTTCCCTGAGATTGTCCCAATATCTACTCACCTCACCTCACACTGGGGTGGGGGGAGACCTCACAAAGTCTTCCTTTAAAGTTCACTTGAAGACCTCGGTTTTTATGTGGTTTTAATTTGTATAATGATTTAACTTACATGAAGCTTACAAATATTTTTTCTGTTATTTTCAGAAATTCTACAGTCTTTGCACTGGGTACTTTAATTGGCTGTGACTATATACAGATATCACAGAGTTGAGCATGTCTTATTATCTGTGTGTTTCTTATGGTACATGTAGAAACAAAATAAACATGTGAGCTTTGGGAGTATTGTATAATCAAAAGTATATGCCATCACGATCATCATCTCACTTTCTTTGTTAGGAATCAGGGATGATATGCCATTTAGCTGTTTTTTAGTTTTATGAGAACTTAAGGGTAACTAAGAAATGAGTGCTTACACTTGAACTCTGGTCTCATGTGTTGTGGACCTTTCTGGTTTTGACTCCTTCCATTTGATGGCTGGAAAGCAGCCTGTGGCATTATAATTAGGGAGAGCTTGCTCACACTGCTTTTAAATTCCACGTTCAGTACTTGAGTGGCTATGTATTATTCCTGGGAAAACTCCATTAAGAAGAACTTAATGAAAAGTTCTTAAGGATAAGATCTCATGGGGCTGGATGGCAGTATCTGTCTGGAGTGTCCACGGCAGAACTTTCTTGCTTATTGGATCTGAATCCATCCCCACACTTCAGCTGAATGCCCTCGGCCATAGCTATGTCAGAGGCTTGTCTTTTGTGACCTTCATTGCTCAAGACAACCAGTGATGATCTTGTAAAGTAGAAAAAAAAAGAAAAAAAGAAAGGATGTGCAGGGACTTGGAGGCAGTGCTTACTCACCAGCTGTGTGAACTGTTGCTCCAGAGCTTGGTACTCCAGAGAGCTCTTGTTGAACAGGTTGTTGGAGAAGGGCATGTTGGCGACTCTTAGGCTGAAGAACACCACCAGTTCATGGCCCTTGGGGGCAATGGTCATGGAGCTAGTGGTGATGTACTGTAAAGCTGGGCTGGGAGTTGTAGTCTCCAAGAAATGACCTGCGGTAGAAACATCCCCACTGAGTCTTGGCACCTCAGAGGTGACGGGAGTGTTCGTTAGATCCATTATGGCTAAGTCTCTCCCACTATCTTGGCTGCCTGAAGATGCAGTTGAATGTGAAATTTCCAGAGCTGACTGGCTGATGGCAGAATAGCCATCCGTGGGGATGATTAGTCCTGGGATTGGTACTGTCTGATCAACGGGCATTATGTCTATGGTGTTTTGATCAGTCAGAGAGAAGATGCTGGATGGTGTAAAGAAAGGTAGAGTGTCTGATAGTGAAGCAGAGGCCTTAGCAGAAGGAGACCAAGAATGATCTGTGGAAAAAGCTTCTGAGTCTAATTCATTTTGTCCAGGTATTTTCTCCAAAGAAGAAAAAGCAAAAAAGGAAATCTAACGTTAGACTTAACTTAAAAAAAAAATGCATTTGCATTGATTGTTTTAATGTGATATTTTTAAAGAAGAAGAAATTGGTATAGAAAGGACATGGAGTCCTGTGTTCAAACCTAGGGAAGGAAAGGGTGGGTCCCCGCACTCATTGTATTCAGGCCCAAGTAGTTTCAGATCGATGAGAGTAAAAGACCACCAGTAACCCCAAATTTCTGCTTAGCCAGAAACAACACACCTAGGGACCAGCTGGTAGAAACTCACTAGGTCACCAGGTGGTGCCAAAACACAGATGGCATTAGAATAGATTTGGATTTCACATTCCCATCTGGAACTCCCAACCAATTAGCTATGCAGTTTGGGCACAGAAATTTTATTCACCTTCCAATCATGCAAGCCTGCAGTTTATGCATTTGGAGTTTTTTTTGGATCCGAGTTATCACATTTTTGGTAGTTTTACCACTTTAAATTTAAATTATGCTTTTCCAAAATTGGATAATCTGACTGAATAACTTGCCAATTTTCAAAATGATTTTGAGAAAGTAAAGGTGTGGGCGACACATATAATTTGAACTTTATATTGGCCATTCAACTTGTTAAATATCTGATAGCATTTGAAGGTCTTTCCACTTTTACATGAGTATACCTTGATAATTTCTACCACCACTTTGCATTTCTTCCTTGGGTAAGAACACATTGAACTACTAAAGTCTATTCTCTTTTTGGTACAAAATTAAAATCAGTAAGTATTTATGAACCAAGAAAGTGGTTATATGAGACTTTCAGATAAAGAGATCGGTGGGTTATTAAAATATTCCAATAAACCTAAATCCAGAGCCACTGATGATATTTAAGGCATCAGGTAGATCAAAACAAGGAGCTTTCTGTGATTACTTCAGTGGCATTCTGGCAAACATGTGGAAAAGCTTGTGCTGAAATCCGAATGCTAAGCATGATGAATGGCCTGTCTGGATGCAGATAGAATCTTTGGACTCTCAGTCAGCTAATTTACTAGAGTGCAATCACCCAAACTGAAACTCCAAGTGATAAACAGCTCTGAAACGTGGAATCATATTATTTTTATGAGTTTCCAAAATAAAACCTGCTTGTTGGTGAACTGTACCCAGATTTCAGAGAAGTACCCTCTTTTCTCTCACCCAAGGAGAATGCCTGGGCATGTCACCCATCCTTATTCAACTGCCGGAGGATATTTTCTAACATGCACAGTCTCTCTGGATACACACCCGTAGTTTTTAAGTCTTCACTGCCATGGACTGACTGTTTTACTTTGAAGCCCTAATCTCCAATGGGACAGTATTTGGAGGCGGGTCTTTGGGAGGTAATTAGGTCATGAAGGTGGATCCAGCATGAATGGGATTAGTGCTCCTATAAGAGGAGACACGGAGAGATGATCTCTCCCTCTGCTATGTGAGGACACAGCAAGAAGGCATCTTTCTGCAAACCAGAAAGAAGTGCTCCATAAGGGGCCAAACCAGCTGACAGCTTGATGGAGGGCATCCCAGCCTCCAGAACTGTGAAAAATAAATTCCTGTTGTTTAAGCTCCCCTGTCAATGGTATTTTGTTGCAGCAGCCTGAGCGGACTAAGACATCCCCAGAAGGATCTCAGATGAATAAATGAAAAGGCTGCAAATACTCGTGGTTTGATTTGACTTCTTTGTGTCATGGGGAACTGGATATGAACCTGTGTTCCTATGATGTGATCTTTCTGCTCCTCCAGATGATAAGGGTTTGGGAAGAAACACAATGATATCTTCATTCTGCCCTTGGGCCAGAATCTTATTACTCAAACTTCTGTTACTAGATAGACTTTAGCCAGATTAAAATAGTCTGCGGCCTTAATGTCATCAACCAATAAAAGTGAATTTCAAACTCCTTCCCTTTGTGGCACTTTAACATTAATCTTTTACATTCAGAACAAACCTAACCAAGTTCTTTCACTGATAGAACAGCTGGCTATTTCAATGTAGGGTTACTAGGGATGTCTGGGTGGCTCAGTCGGTTAAGCGTTTGTTTTTGGCTCAGGTCATGATCCCAGGGTTCTGGGATCGAGTTCTGCATCAGGCTCCTTGCTCAGCAGGGAGCCTGCTTGCCCCTCTGCCTGCCACTTCCCCTGCTTGTTCTCTTGCCTCCCTCTGGCAAATATATAAATAAAATCTTACAAAAAATTAAATGTAGGGTGGCAAGATAAACTGCAGGATTCTCATTGGAAAATACATTACAAATTTTACATGCTTATCTGAAATTCAGATTTAGCTGGGTGTCTTATATTTTTATTTCCTGAACCTAGCAGTCCTATTTAAGTGTGGTTTTACAAGACTCTATTCTTTCTTTACTTGAGATTGAAACTATTAAGGCTATGGCCAATTCTTTTGAAATAAAAATATTATCAAACCTCATCAGTACTTACAAGTGTATTTTAAACAATTACGTTTTCATTTGGTTTTTATGTAAAAATTAGACATGTCAATGACACAGGCCATTTCAACATTAAGTTTTTTACACGGTAACAGAGAAGTCAAGCACTAAAAGCCAATGCCATTTATTTTATCATGAGGTATGCAAAATAAGCAGACTCAAAATAACTTGACTTTTAGCTGTCATGGCTAAGTGTGTGTGGGGTTCCTGTGAGGGTGTGGGGTGGGCTTCTATGTCAGTGTGCATGGTGAGGGTGTTGGTTAGAATTTCAGCTACTGTGTGTAAAATAAATGGCTAGTTTGGCCACTTTCTGGGCAAGAGACCTGTCCAAAAGCAAAGGCCACAGATAAAATGGTCCGAACCAAAGTATATAAATTTAGGTTTAGCTGAAACCCACAGTGAGTGATGCTGGTAACGGGTGAAGATGGGCACAGTGGGGGCAGCCAGAAGCCTGACTTACTGCCAAAGGAAGGCAAAGCAGAAGATGAATAAGGTGTGAGGAACAAGTACAGATGAAAGAATATTTTAAATGCTTCTAGAAAAAGATAAACACACTTGCCATAAACATCAAGTGGACATCTAATTTATGTTTACACTTGATCTTAACCAAAAGGCTGAGAAGCAATCTAATTTATGTTTAAATAGCTAATCTTTTAAAAATATTCAAGTGGCATGACCAACAATTGCTTAATTCCATATCAAACAAATCCATTCTTATTTATCATAACAAGAAAATTATTATTTTCCTTTTGGCATAGTATAGGAATAGGAAATAAGTCTTTAGTACACATTCATTCAACAAATAAATATTGAGAGCCTACTATGTGCCAGGCACTGTTTCAGGTGCTGGAATAGATCAGTGAACAAAACAGATGAAAGTTTTGGCTCCAAGGAGTTTACTGTCTAGTGGAGGAAGACAGGAAGTAGACAAATAAACAATGGGAAATAGATAGTATACCAAGTTGTGACAAGTGCTATGGAAATAAAGTAAAGTGGGAAGTGGGGTGAGAGTACTGGGTTGACAATTTATATAGAATGGTCATTGAAAATATAATATTTGAGCAAGACCTGAAGGAGGCCGGAGAGTTTAGCATGCAGCAAATGCAAATAAAGAAAGCCAAAGGAAGAAGGGTGTCTTTCATGTTTCAGTAACAGCTGGCTAGGAGGGCAGCATGGCTAGAATGGAGTTCTGTTCTAGCAATCAAGTATGAGGGTGACGAATGATATTTTCAAACACTCAAGACTCAAAGAATTCCTCCTAGGCTTCCTTTTCTAGGACGTTTTCACCTAAAATGATGGCAAACCAAGAAATAGGAAGAAATGGGATACTGAAAAAAACTTAGGGAAACCCCCTGACAGGTGGTGAAGGGGTCTTTCAGAGAGAGAGGTACTGTGGGTGTCTCAAGTATATAGAATACTGGTATCATCAAAGCCTCTGCCATTGTGGTAAATTATTTAACTAGACAAAACTGCTGGAGGATGTTCTCTACAAGACAAGAGAGTAAATCCAGAGAGAGAAAGCCTTGAGATCTAGGGATCAGGGAATCCATCTCAGTAGAAAGGCCAAGGAAAGTATAAGGATGACCGAAGAGGAGAGTCCCAGTGACAGCTCTCCAAAAGGCTTAGAGAGTAGCACTCTAGGAGAAAGAGAAGAAGGTCTCTGAAAATTGGAAGAGTTAAGTTACCTGATGTGGAAAAGTATCTTGGAAAATTCAATGGAAAATTTGGGAATAGTTGACATTAAATACAAAGAAAACAAAGCAAATTAAAAAAAATCAAAGAAAACATTAACTCTAAGAAAACAGAAAGGAAACACAGAGCAAATAGATCAGCTGTGAATATATAATATAAGTGCTGAGTATTGATTTAATAACAGTTATCACCATTTTGGGAGATGGGGTGGAAGCAGAAGGATGGTATTGTAGAAACACAAACCTTTATTTACGATAATAGGAAGACAATAAACGATATATAAAACTGATGACTCAAAAAATTTATATTATTTGAAATTATAGGATGAGTAAATGCCAGAAGAAATAGCTGAGTTAAGACACTACTTTTGGTAACTGGGATTGCACAGTGGGGAGGTGTGAGATAGTGAAATGCTGTATTTGTCAGAACACTTTAATGTGACTTGACTTAAGAAAACTTAAGTGTTTTATTTTGGGATAATTGTACATTCAAGTGCAGTTCTAAGAAATAATAGAAAGTGACATCGGTAAAAATGGCATAGTAAGAAACTCCAAAAGTCAAGTTGTCCTTTACATTCAAAACTTGTAGCGAGTAAGTAGTTGTGATATAATAGGAAATATATATTTGGTCTCTGCCTCCAGTTCCTAACACAGAGCTCCTAAATTCCTTGTAATTTCCTGGGTGATAGGAGCATCTTTCGTTCTAGTAACGTGACTTTTGGTGGGTTCTTGCATAGCATCAGGATGGAAGCTGGACACTGGAATGACCAAGGCAGGATTAGAAGCTTGGAAAATTTCCCCCACCCCCTATCCTCTGAGGAGAAGGGAGGGGCCAGAAATTGAGTTAATCATTGATCATGTCTATGTGATGAAGCCTCCATAAAAATTCCTGAACTATGGGTTTTGTAGAACTTCTGGGTTGGCGAACACACCCATATGCCAGGAGAATAGTGCACTCCAGTTACACAGGGACAGATGCTTCTGCACCTGGGAACTTTCCAGAACCTCACTCTATCTATCTATCTATCTATCTATCTATCTATCTATCTATCATCTATCACCTATCATTCTCCATGTCCTGAATCCAACTAGAATTGGTGCAGTTTGTCCGCTTCCTTTTGGTTCTCTAGATACATCTAAGGATGGTGCTAACTATTCAGGGAAGCTGGGTGTTCTAGAGTCCTATCCATCTGGACTAACAGCAGAAGCCATCATCCCACCCCTCCATACCACACCCTTCATTTGGCTACTCATTTATATATTTTTAATGTCCTTTATAATAAGCTGGTAAACATAAGTATTTCCCTGAGCTCTGTGAGCCATTATAGCAGATTATGAAATTGAGAAGGGACTGGTGGGAACTGTATTTTTTATTTTTCTAAATGTTATTTATTTTAATAAAAATTGTATATATTTAAGGCATAGAACATGATTTGACATACATATGCATAGTGAAATGATTGCAAAAGTCAAGTTAATTAACCTATCTCCTCAGATAGTTATCCTTTTCTTTGTGAAAAGGACACTTGAAATCTCCTGCAGTATTCAATATAGCATTATTAAATGCAGTCATCATGCTATACTTAAGATCTCTAGACTTACTCATCCTATGTAACCGCAACTTTATATCCTTTGATAAACATCTTCCTCCCCACCTCTCTGCCCCTGGTGACCATCAATATGCTCACTGCCTCCAGATATTTGAATTTTAAGATTCTACATTTAAGTGAGATCATGCAGTTTTTTCTTTCTGTGTCTGGCTTATTTCACTTAGCACAATGTCCTCAAGGTTCATTCATGTTGTTGTAAATGGCAGAATCTCCTTTTTAAATATATATCCCACAATTTTTTTAAAATGTTCATCCACTGACAGACACTTACAGCTGGCTGATCAGAAGTACAAGTGGTAAGTGACAGCCTGGGACTTGCAACAGGCAAGGGGGCGGGGGCAGTCTTGTGGAGCTGAGCGCTTAACCTGTGGGGTCTGCACCAAATGTGGGTAGGTAGTGTCATACTGAATTGTTCGATATCCAGATGCTGTCTGGAGAGTTGGAGAATTGGTTGACACTGAAAACCCCTCCATATATATAGTTGATGTTAGAAGTATTGTGAATAGAGAAATAGTTTTCCTTTTAGTAGGTAAGCCCTCAGGAACTTTGGCACCCAGGAGACCCTCTTAAAACAATTATCTCATGACACATTCCTGCCAACTCCAAGATAAAGCAGAGAACTCAGGAATGTAGAAGCTGTGGTGTTTGAGAGTGAGACTTACATCCACTTAAATATGGAAATCTGCCTAAGAAGCCATAAGAGTTGTGACTGCAGAACCATTTCTAAACTTATGAAATGTGACAATTGTAACATAGTCATCTTACTACCAAAACTGGGATGTGGGGGAGTGAAGATGGCTGGATTATGAGTGTTTTGATACATTTATCTTTCCTAGCAGTACACCAAAAATGCTGCCTAGTGTTGATACATGTAGTGTAAATGAAAACAACTCCAAATTAATGTTTCAGGTAATCTTTCTTTAGGGATGTCTTAAGTATGAATATGTCATGAGGTAAGCAAATATTTATCTGAAATTCAGCAATTTCTTGCATGCCATTTCAGTATCTTTTTCTTCTATTAAAGTCAAGCAAAATTAAGTGCAGTCCATTTGATTAGGATGACATTGTAGAGAAATTCAATTTTTGTAAAAGTACTTCTATCCTATCTTTTTTTTTTTTAAAAGATTTTGTATATTTATTTGACAGAGTGAGATTACATGTAGGCAGAGAGGCAAGCAGAGAGAGAGAGGAGGAAGCAGGCTCCCTGCTGAGCAGAGAGCCTGATGCGGGACTCGATCCCAGGACCCTGGGATCATGACCTGAGCCGAAGGCAGCGGCTTAACCCACTGAGCCACCCAGGCGCCCTATCCTATCTTTTTAATTATATTGAGAGATAATTGAAATGGTAGCTATCATTTAGCTATTTCTGAGTTGCAGAACTTTAGCCATGTTACTTCACTTTTTTTTTTTTTTTTGGTAATTTCCTCCATCTTTTAACATTTTATTTTATTTTATTTTATTTTTTGAGAGACAGTGAGCATATGTGTATGAGTGAGGGGTGGGGGTGGAGGTCAGAAGGAGAGAGAGAATCTTTAAAAAACTTTTTAAAATTTTTTATTTTTATTTTTTAAAAAGTTTTTATTAATTCAATTTAGTTAACATATAGTGTATTATTAGTTTCAGGTGTAGAATTTAGTGATTCATCAATTGCATATAACACCCAGTGCTCATTACATCAAGTGCTCTCCTTAATGTCCATCACCCAGTTATCCCATCCCCCCACCCACCAGAGAGGGAGGTTCTTTTTTTTTATATTTAATTTTTTAATAAACATATAATGTATTTTTATCCTCAGGGGTACAGGTCTGTGAATCGCCAGGTTTACACACTTCACAGCACTCACCATAGCACATACCCTCCCCAATGTCCATAACCCCACCACCCTCTCCTGAACCCCCTACCCTCCCCCAGCACTCAGTTTGTTTTGTGAGATTAAGAGTCTCTTATGGTTTGTCTCAGAGAGGGAGATTCTTAAACAGGCTCCACCCCTAGCACAGAGCTCACCTCAGGGATGGATCTCACAACCATGAAATCCTGACCTGAGCCAAAATCAAGAGTCTGATGCTTAACCAACTGAGCCACTCAGGTGCTCCTGATAATTATTATTTTTTAAAAAGCCTCTTGTTTAGTCATTCAATATAAATATACACTTACCGTTTTTCTCATAGACATAGATATTTTGTAAACCTCGGTGGAAAAAAAAATAGCTTCATGGTTATCTGGAGTAAATGTGAAATTTCAGATATATCTGCACTTTAAGTAAAAGTCTTAAGCAGAGCCACCAAAGAAGCAAAATATTTTACTATGAATTCTTTATTGTTACTAATAATGTTAAATAACATCTGGACTAAAGCTGGTAGAATCTTAATTTGTAAGCCCTGGAGAACTTCATTGTGTTTTCTTACTATTTTAATTAGATGTTTCTATCAGGTTATGTCTTAAAGTCTAGTCTTAGAATCTTGGGAGGCAGGATTGAGGATCGGATAGGAGGAAACTAATATTTATTTGGCACCTGTTATGTTCTAGGTCCTATACAGTGATATTTAAAAAAAAAATTCTCCATTTAGTTTAAGCTGTTTTATATATCCCCAAGTGATTATAAACTCTGCATTTGCTACTTAAAGTGAAGTATCAGAGTCTTGAAGTATCTAATTATGGCTTCTCAAATGATTTAACTGGGTAATTAAGAGAGGTACCTGAAGGCTACAAAGATGAGTGTCCCCTCAACCAGTGGTCATCATTAGAATGAAATATGGATGTCTATGTACTCTAGCCTGATGCATTCCTCTTTCCAAATATCAACAAAGGTACTTTTTTTTTTTTTTTTGCAGTTTAGTTTATTACACTTTTCCCTCATTTAAAAAAATGCTGAACCTGAGAAATCTTGTGAGACTTAAACTGTGCCTTATATAATATAAAAATTTCAGACCTCTGAGCTGCAACACACCTGATTACTTTCTCCCTTCACTGTGGGTAACATATCTTTAATAACTTTCAATTTAAAATCAGACCAATATAAGAAAATTGTGAGGATGCATTTGGAAAAAGAGCCCAGCTATGTCTTTCCCTCATTTGTTGGTGGTCTTAATAAAATTTTTGGCTGTCTGCTCTGAAGAAATAAACATTTTGGGACAAATGAAGTAATTGTTACATGGATATAACATGCAGTGATGCTATAGCTTTTAATAACTCAGTCATAATTCAATTCTGAATGGCTTCTGAATTATTTATTCCAAGATTATTGAAGAGGTTGTTTTTCTAGCTCTGGCTTGCAAAGCAAAATAATCAATATTTTTCTCTTTATTAATAACTTCATATGTATCTAAGGAAATAATAAAGATTACTATAAAATAAAATGTGAGTTTGGGAATATGGAAAGCACACAAAATATTATGTGGTAGACAGCCTCTAATATGGCCACTGATGACCTTCACTTTCTGTTATTCATATCCTTGTACAGTCCCTCCTACATGCATGGAAGTTACCTCCACAGAATGCTATGGAGGTAATGATTAAAAGTTTCTGGTACCCAATTTCAATGAGAAGGGAGTTTCCCCAAAAACCAAACAATTCTCTAACACCAGCTGGGTATAACACAAGGCAACTCAATCCTGATACCATCTACCTGGAGATAGCACCAGATTCCACATGTTAAGGGCTCAGCCCTGCAAGACTGTCTTCCATTTCAGATGCCATTTGTAAGCCCAGATTGTTACCTGTGCTTCTGACCGACTCGCTACATATTGGGGGGTTCCCACAAACCCCTCCCTGAAGTAAATTTCCTACAGTAGCTCACAGAACTCAGGAAACCCATTTACTCACTAAATTACCAATTTATTACAAAGGATATTAAAGGATACAAATCAAGAGCCACATGAAGGATACATAGGGCCAGGTCCCAAACATAGGAGCTTCTGTCCTTGTGGAGTTTGGAGCCCAGCATCGTGGCATGTGGAAGACTTTTGGCTCCCCAACCTGGAAGTTCTCCAAACCCCTTCCTTTGGGGTTTTTATGGAGGCTTCATTATATAGGCATGATTGATTAAATCATTGGCCATTGGTGATTGATTCAATGCCCAGTCCCTCTCCCCTTTAAGAAATCAGGGATGTACTGAAATTTTCACCCCTCTATTCACGATTAGTTCCCCTGGCAACGAGCCCTCCTCCTTCAGTGCTTTCCAAAAATCAACTCATCAACATAAACCTAGTTGTGGTGAAAAGGGCTTGATATGAACAACAAGATGCCCCATTTCACCTTTATGTCTCTGAAGTGATTTCAAAAACTGAGGACAAGAAGACAAATATAAGAAGAGACGTTCCCATTGCCCTTCTTGCTCAGGATATTACGAGGGTTTGGGGAGCTGGGAGCCAGGCCCTATGGATGAAGACTAAATATGTATGAGAAATGTTTTTGTTATCCAAATAGCCAAGCATATATTTCCTATAAATCGCAATATTGCAGTGATGTATGGTTATGAGTCTAGGTCACAAAAGATGTTCCGTCCTTTGCCTTTCTCTCTTGAATCAATTATCCCAGGGGAATCAGCTGCCATGTTGCGAGGACACTCAAGCAGCCACGTGGAGAAGCCCATATGAAGAACTGAAGCCTTCCTGTAACTAATTTGCCAGGTGTGTAATTCACCTTGGAAGTAGCTCCATCAGTCCCTGTCAAGTCTTTAGAGGACTGCAGCCTTGGTTGATATCTTGACTGCAACCTCAGGAGAGACCCTAAGCCTGAACTACCCAGTTAAGTCACTCCTTGATTTCTGATCTACAGAAACTGGGAGAGATAATAAATGCTTGTTGTTGCTTTAAGCCGCTAGGTTGTGGAGTAATTTTCTATGCAGCAATAGGTAACCAATATACACAGAAACCCGTAAAGGTCTGGAATTACAAGATTGTAGGTCTACCAATCTCTGACTCTGGCTTTTATCAGAATACCACAAAGAATGTCACTTTTGGTTTAGAATAATTATTTTTAAACATGCCCTTCTTATTTTATAAGAATGCATCATAATTTGCATTAGATAGGCTGGAAGATTATATCGGTATTCTGATCTGCACTGGAGACATTTGATTCCAACTATTAATAGTAAAGCTTTTAGAATGGAGTATGGGTTTGTATTTATGTTATGAAAAGGGGAAGAATGAGTAGAAGGGACAGAGAAAAGATAGATTACAGATTTAGGAATATGGTTTCTAAGATTGGTTTTGCCACTCTGAGTTGCATTTACCTAATCTAGGTTGCAATAGGCAGCCTCCCTGCCAGGTGTTCCCAATCAATCAACTCAGTACCCCCTTTCCTAACAAATACTTTGTAATGCCACCTTACATTGACCTAAGTGAACTTAATCAAGAATATAACCTAGCTAATATGCATTTCCAAAAAAGTCAATGCATTGTTCAAACTGCGACATAAAGGAGAAATAAAAGGAAAATAATTTATTATAATATATATCTCAGAAGACAGTACAACACCATAAGACACAATAAAGCAGTTAGATGCTTGTACTTATATGTAAGTATCTATAAATATCACCGGATTCCACAGATACAAAGACAGACTGATTCAGCTATTGTTCTAGCAACATAAATACCATGATCACCACTATCCTAAGAGAACTGATTTTCTGAAATGATGGTTAGCACTTAGTAAAGTTCAAACAAAACAAAATACAATCTCCCCTTAATTTATGTATTAGTTGCATTCCTAGAAAAGTCACATTAAATAAAAATTTTGCAAAATATACTTGCAAATCATACTTATGTGAAAAAAGAAAGGTCAGGAAAAAATGTGAACCTTTTAAGTGTCCTTAGTGTAACTGCTAGGTTATCTGATTTATAGGGGCCTGCCTTTTATTGCTTTGCGATCTGTTAGTTGAAGGATGCCTAGAGTAATGCAAATCATTGTTGTCCATAGAAAGGCAAAGGATTTTCATCAAGCAGAAAAGAATTGCTTATTTCCTTGTGGATATTCACCAATTCTGCATACAATGGTATATTTATTTCCTTTTTTTTGGGGGGGGGAGAGGTCACCCAGATTCCAACTGCCCTCATTTTTAATTGCTGATCATGTGTTGTTTGAATTCTCTTTCAAAGTGGTCATAGCATCTTGTTTCCCTGTTAGTTAATTTGTTAGGCACAATTTTTGTTTGACACATGTCATTTTATAAATGTGTAAGAGTCATGATTTTACTTTTTAATAAAATTTTACTTTAATAGCAGCTAAGGTCTAGGTTTAGAAGTTAATAGTTTTTTTCCCCCACATACATGAATGTCTAGCAAGATAAACAAAAGTCTTGTTGGAAGCAGATGAATTCTTTGTTGTGTAGTATTGTCCTCAAATTCTAGAATTTCTCTTCCCACTAAATATTAGTGATGCCCTCCCATTATTGCAGCACTAAAAATTGCTGTTTTTCCCCCAAATCCACAAACCATATCCTACAAGGTTGTATACTGCCCCATTGAGAATTACTGCTGACAACGTTGAACTTTAACCTGAACTTTACCAGAAAACATTTACCTCAACAATTTTGCTTTCTGAAATCTCCCCACCATCTTTTGTTCTGGGAAAGGGCTAAATACAAAGAATTGCCTTTCCTCCTAGGACTCTGGTAAGACTTGTCTACTCTTTCCCATGACTCCTATAAGCCACATAGATGACTCCCTTTTACCTGCCTTTATAAAACTCCATCTCCTCTGAGACAATCTGGATGGACCTAGAATGTATTATACTAAGTGAAATAATTTAGATTGAGAAAGACAAATAGGGTATTATTTCACTCATATGTGGAACCTAAACAAACAAAATAAATGAATGCACAAAGAAAAAGCAGAACCAGACCTATAAATACAGAGAACAAATTGATGGTTGCCAGAGGGGAGGGAGATAGGGTGTCAGGCAAGATGGATGAAGGGAAGAGGGAGATACAGACTTCTAACCATGGAATGAATAAGTCATGTGAATAAAAGGCACAGCATAGGGAATACAGTTAATGATACTGTAACAACGATGTAACAGAACAGATGGTAGTCATACTTGTGGTGAACACAGCATAATGTATAAACTTGTCAAATTGCTAAGTTGTGCGCATGAAACTACTGTAACATTGTGTGTCAGCTACACTCAAATAAAACAACAACAACAACAACAACCCATCCATACTTTCCTTTGAGACATTCCTCATTAATGAATGTTCTCCATATTCTAACAGTGTGAATAAAATTGTGTCCTTAATTATCTGGTACATTTTGTTTTACACACTGTTCTAAACTCTAACTTTACAGATTGTATGAATGTACACATTCTTCATTGATTCCCTAAATCAATCATTCCTCAGTTATTGAACATCTACTACATTCCAGTATAAAATGGTGATTTAAACCAATTGCTAGCGATGCCTTTATGGTTATTTTAAAGGTACATTGGCTTTAAGTCATGGACTGGAGCGGCAAACCAGAAAAGATATTTCCAGTTAATCCGATGATCAGTTTTATAGAGAATCAGTGGATTCATTGTTTGATAATTTACTGGAATCTTGTTTTCTAAAATTAAGCATTCTGTATATTCATGAAAACATGGGTGAAGAGTAAAAAGGCATTGGCCTTGGAATATTTGAACATTTGGTTCAATTCTGCCTTACTTCACTCAATCATTCATTCATTTAACAAATATTTATTGCTTATTGATAAGTGCCAGGCATTTTGCTAGTTCATAATAACAGCTCTTATTTTTTTGTTACTTGGTACATATTAGACACAGTTCTAAGCGCTGTACACATTAACTAAATCTTCACAAGAACCCTCCAAATTAGTACTATAATGACCATTGCACAGATGAAAAATGAGGCACAGATAGAAGTTAAAAAACTTGCCCAAGGCAGCGCGTGGTTGAGCTGGAGGCTATAGGCACACAGCACACACTCCAGAACCCATCTTCCTGCTCTGCTGAGGCTGGAGTAATTAATGCAACAGACCCAGGCCTTGTCTTCAGGGAACATTCAGTCTTCAAGATTAGCTATCTAATCACAAGTATGCCAAGTGCTGTGAGAGAGGACACTTGGAGTGCTTTGGGAGGCATAAAAGGGAGACCTAATTTTCATGAGCTGATAGAACTGCATTTGTGAAATGAAGCTGGGAAGAAGATCTGCTCTCTTGGCTTTAGGGTTGGGGTGAGGAGCAAAACCAAACATGATATAAGGAAGCAAAATTTAGCAAGTGCAATTCGCCAAACCACAAGCTGTGCTCATTTTCAGAAAACAAACAAACTAGTGTACATTGGAGATGCCAGTCTGGCTTCAGGAGAGAGTCTCTTCAGAGAATGACCTTAAGTAATTTTGATTGTGAACTGCTAAGCTCAAAGCAAGTGTTATTATTTTTTTTTTTTTTAAAGAAGGTACACATTTCAGGGCAAATTTGGAAAATTGTTTACTTCACAAAGAATCTTTATAAGAATATCATAAAAATACTGAAGGTATGTTTAATGAGGATTTTCTTAATTGCAATAAATATTCAACAGTTTAAATGAAAATAAGGTTTATTTAAAAGTCAAGCATACTTGGGGCGCCTGGGTGGCTCAGTGGATTAAGCCTCTGCCTTCGGCCCAGGTCATGATCCCAGGGTGCTGGGATTGAGCCCCTTGTCCAGCTCTCTGCTCAGCAGGGAGCCTGCTTCCCTTCCTCTCTCTCTACCTGCCTCTCTGCCTACTTGTGATCTCTGTCTGTTAAATAAATAAAATCTTAAAAAAAAAAAAAAGTCAAGCATACTCTTTAAAGGATGATCAGGGACTTGGTTTTTATGCAGGTTTGTTTTTCTACAGTCAATGAAAGAAATGCAGCATGGATAGGAACTTTAGAGGGATGTTGCATTTTCTTTTGGGAACATAGGAGGCTATAAATTATAACTCAGTCAGACCTAAAATAGAGTATCTCCATTGGCTTGGAAATGCCCGTGCCAGGAATGTATGTTCCCTGAGGGCAGAGCCTGGGTCCTCCATTTGAAAGCATCTTGAACAGAGCACTTTGCACATGCCCAGTAATGACTCATGTTTGGTCGGTTGACTGAGAAGCTGGCAGAGATCATTGAGTGGTGGTGAGTTCCTGGTGTGTGCCAAGTTCATGAGGCAGAGAAGGTGAGCTATGAAACAGGGTCTGGCCATGCTCTAAATATATCAGGACAAAATGAATTCTGTTCAGAGTCTATCTCTGATGTCCTAAAAAAATTAAAGTAGTTTAGTTTCTGCTGGGAAACATTGGGAAAAGTTGTGAAATGAGTTTAAAAGATTATTAGGTGTCTTTTCAAGAAGATACTGAGCAACACCTAGCAGACCTTTGGAGGTTATGTGATTTTTAGAGGGTTCTGTGATTTTCATGGTCTTTGAGCAATTTTATAACTCTATAAGCTATAGAAAACTCATGGTAATTAAAATAATTTAGTCCTTAGAAATGCAGGCAAATTTTTTTTGGATGGGGATGCCATTGATTTCCTTCCTATGGAAGAGATAATTCTAAACATTCTATTTTTATTGCTGAGTGATTCTGACAGGTTTTGCATCATTTTGCAAATTTGTGTCAGCATTCCTGATTGCCTTTATCATGGGTTGGCAAATTTCTTCTGGAAAGAGCCAAATAGTCAATATTTTGGACCGTATAGGTCCTGTGGTCTCTATTGTAACTGTTGAGCTATGCTGTTATAGATCTAAAGTAGCCACAGTAAACCATGGGTATGGCTGAATGTGCGTGGTGAAACTGAATTTCATATAATTTTCACATGTCATGAAATGTTGTAATTTTTTTTTTTTTAATATTTTCTAACCATTTAGAAACATAACCACCATGCCTATCTTGCAGGCTGTACAGAAACAGGCAGGAAGCTGGATTTGGTCCACAGGACTGTAGTTTGCTGTTCCCTGGCTTATAGTTTGTCTGTTCTTTGGATTCTCCTTTGAACCATCTGCAACATCTTATTGGCTCCTACATTAACTAATGAATTAAATAAAATCTTCGACTATGTGCTCACTTTCACTTTATATTTGAATGAGAGTCTTGATCTTACCTTAAAAAACTATTCTTTTTTAAAATATTGATTTATTCGCTTGAGAAAGAGAGAGAGCGAGCAAGCAGGGGAAGAGCAGAGAGAGAGGGAGACAGACTTCCTGCTGAGCCCAAACTAGGGCTCCACCCCAGGACCCTGAGATCATGACCTGAGCTGAATCAACAGAGTTGGATACTCAACCAACTAAGCCACCCAGGTGCCCCTAAGTTTTTTTCTTTAACATTTGTGAAACGCAGTTACTGGAATTCAATTGAGTTATTTGGAGAACATGAATCAAAAGACTGAGATTCTCTGCCCTGGGTAAATATTAGACTCCTGGGAAGTTTTCAGAACTATATCAATATCTGGGCCCTTTTGTAAAGGAATTAAGTTAGACCTTTAACGGACGGCCTCTACATTGGTATGTTTAAAAAACGTTTGAGGGCATTCTCATGGGCTTCAAAATACCAAGTGATTTTATTGCTATCTTACACCGTGTACCTGGGAAAGTTTTTTTTACATGTTTTATCTAAAATGATCCTCAAAATTTTAGTAAATATTATAAAAAGTAATTACATTGCATACAAATTTGTAATTTATTTCCCATACCAAACCAAACCCTTTCCCATTATTTGATTTAATATCAGTTAACTAAATAACAAATAGAAACTTTCCTTTGGCTTTTTGTCTCCTTCCCTCTGTGTTGTCTGCGTCTGGACCTCTCTCTCCTGACTCTGACATTCCCACGCAGTGCAGCTAGTCAGCTGTTGCAGGGAGTCTTTGTATCCAAGACAATGCATTTTTGTTCCTTCTCCATCTTTCCTTTTAATGAGTTCCAATATACTCTTTCATTTTTGGCATATTTTGTTATTGCCTTCTTTTCTCTGGGCTCATTCTTTATATCATTTATGTCTGTTAACAGCCCTGTGAGAAATGGGGTTGTGCTCTATTTACAGACAAGGAATCTGAGACTGAGAAAATTTAAAAGTCCTACTCAAAATTAACTTACGACACAGCACAAAAGTTCAATTTTCCTAACATGTCCATTTGATTTCCATACAAAATTCTTAAAGTTGCTGACATTTCCCTCTTTGCCAGGGCTTTATTCATTTGTGTATGTGAACCCTCACTCATTCAACAAAAATCACTGAGTATCTATCTACCATTTGCCGGGTACTTGTTAGACACGGGGCAATTGCAGTGAATGAGAGAAATACATTTCCTGTCGCAGTGTTTAGAGTAGCTAAAAATACAGCAAGAGCTCCAACTTATTGATCATCTTCTATGTATGTATTTTATTGTACTGAAAGATCACATTCCAAGTTTTAAGGTGTTACCATTCGCACTACACAGATAAAGAAACTGAAAGCACAGAAAAATAAATATTCTTAAAATAAATAAAAATAAATTCTTAACATAGTACCAGTCATGAGTACTTAATAAGGCTGGTATTGGGATAATATACTCTTGGTCTCAAGGAAAAAGGGGAGTTTAGCAGGTGGTAGATGTAATATATGTTATGAGGGGGTGGATGGAAAAGGTATGAGGGGTGGGGACATTCAACGAAATGGTGCTGCTGAACCTTTGTGGATTACATGCTATTGACAGCACAGAACAATGACCCTGCCAGTTGGGGGCATGTGGATTTACTAGCATAGGAAATAAAATAAGAACTTGGCTTCTCGTTTTTTTAATAAAAAGTCTTTAAATCACTTATGCCACTATTTTCCAGGTGGTGTAACTGTCTCCAACTGCTGGGAGAAGTCGTCTACTGACAATGTCACCACCACTTTCCATTTTTGTTTAGGGACAGCCCGGAAGCTGAGATTTGTGTAATCGCTAAGCAAGGAGTCCACAGAGACCTTTTTTCAATGAAAAGACAGACTGGAGAAACTTCAAGTTAAGGAAAATTATGTCAGGTACAATTTAACAATTGTGAGTCTGACAATGAAACAAAATCCTTGTTTATATTCTTATAAGATTTTATAATAAAAGAGTAATTGAATTTATTAGCAATAAACTTTTACTCAGAAGGGCAGCTTACCCTGTTAAATCCCAGGCTCTGATGAGGCTAGTGCTGAAATTAATGAGCCAAATGGAAAAGTCAAAGAAGAGTCAAACTACTTATGATAAGAAAAAAACATATTGAAGCAAGGATGAGAAATGGGAATCTGAGTCCACAGAGTATTGGGGGATTAGCTCCCCAGTTTTCTATTGATGAGTACGTCTCACCAGACACACCACAAGACAATTTCCAACAGAGTCACACTCTTATGGAATGGTGAATTTTTAAAAAGACATACCACAAAATGAACATATTTGAAGGAGAAATTGGGTTCATGAATACTAAAATGAAGACAAAATATATACATATAAAAGACTAACTTATCCTGATATAATATTGTATAGCAAATCTTATAAAACCCCTTTTCCAGAAAAATTTAAACATAAGTATCAGGGTATACCAGGAAGAGAAAACAATATACCCAAAGACACAGAAGTGGAAGAGAGCTGGGGTCCCCCTAAGGCAGGGACTGAAATCAGCCCTTTGAGCAAGGGCTGGGTGTGAGTGGAGAGAGAGGGGAGTCTTAGATGCTTCCAGGCGTCCAGCTTGGGCACTTTCCTCGGTGGTTGGTGTATTCAATGAGACAGAGAATAGAGGAGAAGAAGCCTTAGCGTTTTTCATTTATAATCCATAAAATGTAGAGAATTGGCTATTTTGTGCATCTTATGGGATGGTTTAGAAATGAATTAAATAAAAAGGCATGAAGGGGCCCTTGGGTGCCTCAGTGGGTTAAATGTCTGACTCTTGATTTTTGGTTCAGGTCATGATCTCAAGGATTGTGTGATGAAGTCCTGCACGAGGCTCCATGCTGGGTGTGGAGCTTGCTTAAGATCCTCTCTGCCCTTCTCTCTCTCTCTCTGTTTCTCTCATTCTCAAAAAAAAAAAAAAAAAAAGACCTGAAAGAGCCTGGAAAGTATTAAAGCCCAAATGTCAGTCGTAGCTGTAGCTGTCACCATGGAGCAGTAGATCCCTAAGGATCCCATGCCCAGCAGCATCGGAATCCCTGGAGAGTTTGCTAGAAATGAAAATTTGCCCCATCCCAGTCCTTCAGAATCAAAAATCTGTGGGAAGGGCCCAACAATCTGTGTTTGAACAAGGTCTCGGGGGGAATTCTGATTCACGGAAAAGTTTGAGAACCTTCGTAATGGAAAGGTTCTATAGGGTATTATGGGAACGTTCACAGTGATGGAAGCCCGGCTAAGATCTGCTCCTGAAGAGGATGTCAAACACCATTGTTCTTCTGCCTTCATGCCTTGAAAGTGGCTCCATCTACAGGTACCTCTTTACTGTATTTTTCTGTAAAGACTTGGGTCAAGAAGAGCTACATGAACATTTACATTTAATACCAAAGTCTGCGAAAGGGGAGCTCTTCCTTAGAATTAATTTAATTATAGGCAAGGAAATTCAACTTTAGGCAGTAGCTTTGTACTCTGAAGAATAAGAAATTCATAATGTGATCACACTGAAGTTCCTTTAGAAATGTTCTTCCATTTGACATTTAAAATGCTTTTTATATCAACGAATGCCATTTTGGAAAAAAAATGACATTTTGTGCAGTATATTTATAGAACTTGTTAAAAAGCAAATACGTGTTAAAACGCATGTTTGAATTTCCAGGATGTTGTCAATTCAAGCTGGTTAACACCTATCTTTGCTTACTTCTTAATGGAATATAAATCTCCCATAGAAAGAGAACTAGTTATGATCATTATTCATGGTTTTGCTGAAGTAATGGTTGCAGAAGATATTTGCATTTCAGCCACTTAAAGCAATCACTTCCTGCCTCAATGCGTTTTGTGAGTTGGTTCTGCAAATACATACTTTGAGAATATTCCTAGAGTACATCACATTGTACCAGCTAGAGGGAATCATTACGTTCAAAGAAGGAAAGAATGAAAGAGACTGGTTCTAAATTTCTGTTTTTAAAAGACAGTTTAGAAGCATGAACATTTTTCTTATACTTTAATAGTTCCAGTTGGAGTTATTTAAAGCTCAAATTTCTAACCATTATTCATCCCCAAGTGATCTACCAAAAGCACTTGAACTGCCTTTAGTGCATTTTGTTAATTTCATGTTCTCGCTATTGACAATTATACCTAAAATATATTTCATATGCTTTTATTTTACAATAGATTTTGAAGAATTTGCAAGATCTATTAAGAATAATGAACTGCACTTGAAGAAATCATAGTCTAATCACATATTAACATTAACTCATTAAAAAATTCAACTCCATAGGATATTGCTGGTGGTGGTGGTAGGATTTATAGCATCCTGCAAAGGCAGAATGCATAGGGAATATGAGCATTAAAAGAAAATCTGAATAATTCTGGCAACAGCTTATTATTTATTATCTGGATAAAGAAAATGTATCCATACTCTCCTTACTTGCAGTGAAGAATGCCTGAATCATTAATATCTTTCTAAGCAAATCATCTCCCTCTACTTTCAACATTTTAACTATGGTTAGGCAATAAAATATCACATTAATTAGGTTTACATTTGGTACCTATGACCCTGAAATCAACTAACCATAACAATCTTTGAGTCTCACTGCTACAAAAAAAAAAAAAATGCTGGGAACATCTCATTTAAAATCCAAGGACATCATAATTATTATTAATATCCATCCATCCTCTATCACCCATCCACACCCACCCTCACCCATTTATCTATCCGTTTATCTAGAGAGTGTCTTGGGGTAGAGGAAGACAAGATAATGGTCAAAAGTTATTGTAGAAAAATAGAGATTGCTTCAATTCAAGGACAGTTAAAATGGACCACCACATCTAGATGTCAGCACTGGGAACTATCCCAGGTGATTATGCTGTTTATCACTTTATTGAAACTGACAGATTTGGGTACACAAGAAGACATTTCCATGGGAAAATAGGCAATTCTGTAGCAACTTTAAAATTACTCAATACAGAGGGAGAGAGCCTCCTTCTTTTTATTAATTCAAGCAATAGGAAGCTAATTCTGAAATACAATGGCATGTATGTCTGTGGTTCCCACAATATTGGAATGGAATGAGTGGACAGCGAGAGCTCTCGGTTGATGTTGGCTGAGCAATGTTTCATGATGTTACTCCAAATGCCGCACTGCTCCTTGACGATGGATCCCCTTATGAAATGGGCCCTGAGCTGATCCTGGGCTGGGTTTCCCTCAGTCATTCTTGCTCTTTCCTCGGCTTGGACACTGACCCCTGTAGGTTACATTTCAAAGTCCTCTGTACCATCTGGTTTCTGGGTAGGTTTGGCCAACATGAGCAGTGGCAGACAGGGAAGGAAAAAGTGGGGCTTATTTCTTCTCCTCCATGTGTGCCTCAAGTCACTGGTAACAACTGTCTCTCCTCTGTGTCTGCACTCCCACTGGATTAGGCACTCCAGGTTTCCAGATTTCCACAGATAAGCTGGCTCCTGGATTCTGGTGATACCATCTCTTGTTTTTAGCTCCTTAAGCTCTGGGCAGTAGCAGTGCCTGCTCTTCCTAATCTCTGCGTTTTCCCCTAACCTCTCTTGTTTGGTTTCTCAGCTCCTTCTCTATCTGAGTAACAAATTCCCTGCATTAAAGTTCCTTTCTTGGGGCGCCTGGGTGGCTCAGCTGGTTGGGCGACAGCCTTCAGCTCAGGTCATGAGCGTGGAGGACCGAGTCTGGCGTCAGACTCTGCTCTAAGGGAGCCTGCTTCTCCCTCTGACGCTCCCCCTTCTCATGCTGTCTCTCCCATTCTTTCTCTCTCTCTCAAATAAATAAATAAAAATATTTTTAAAAAATAAAGTCCCTTTCTTGTAAATAATAGTTTGAACCATTCTATACTGCTGATGTTTGACTGTTTGACCTTTAAAATTGGCCACCTCATGCCTAAAGTAGTTTGTGGGTTTTTTTCTAGTTAGATTCTGACTGCTATGGGTCAACTAAGAAGAGACACTTCCCACCAAAAAGGGACTTTAAAGTGCTGGCCTTAGCAGAGCGGTTGCAGTGGGCATAGAGTGCAGGGGCCCGGACACAGCACTGGGTGAGCAGGCAAGGTGTGAGAGAATCGCCTGGCCAGTCTGGGGAATGTGCATAGGTAGCCAGCGCTTCCCACATGAGACCAGATCAGAGATTTTAACCTTAAATAGACTGGTTGAGTCATTAAGGAAGAGAAAATAGAAAGCTGATTCCAGAACCCTATGGAAAACTTAATGCATTTCTCACCCAAAATAATGCTTAAGTGATTTAAAACAAACTCTTCAGCATCCTTATAGGTGCCCCTTTTTATACTATTTATGTCATTATCTGGACCGTTTTAACCCTACCACTCCATTATCTGGCACCAGGGTGCTGGACAAAGCTTGGAGAGCAGTTCTGCTTACCGAATATGGTTTTAGCAAGATTTAGTTCTCTGTGTGTGGAGCCTATTGGATCTTGAGGCAAAAGGGAAAATGGGAACCTCTGTATACACTTACCAAACAATCCTCCCATATTTTAACCAAATAGACAAAGTTAATAAAAGCACTACAGCTTGGGGTACCTGGGTGGCTCAGTGGGTTAAAGACTCTGCCTTCAGCTCAGGTCATGATCCCAGGGTCCTGGGATCAAGCCCCAAATCGGGCTCTCTGCTCAGCAGGGAGCTTGCTTCCTCCTCTCTCTCTGCCTCTCTGCCTACTTGTGATCTCTGTCTGTCAAATAAATAAGTAAAACCTCAAAAAAAAAAAAAGCACTACAGCTCAAAATCATGACTATATGTGAAGCTCCATGTTGTTTCAGTCTGTTTATACCCATGTCAATCCTTGAAAGCCTGCCTGAAGGGGTACACAAAGGCCATTCAGGCAGGAACAGTGGGCAGGCTAGAAACAACTGTTCATATCATACAATAAAGCAGGGTTGTAGAATAAATGATGGTTTTTCTTTACTTTTTAAAATTTTGGTATTTTGTTCATGAATTTTTTTTGCAATTATTCTGAGTTTCAGAAATCTTGCATTTAAATATAATCTTGACTTAGTTTTTTGCTTTCCTTGAAATTTTGTGTCAGGAGACTAGTGTCTTACTCACTGTCCCATAGTGCAGCCCTACCCGGGCCCTACACATTATACATGCACAGAGTGGGTGTTGGGATTGGGTTGAGAGAAAGAAGAAAGAGAAAAGATCAGGCAAGTCTTGCAGGAATCCATGGAAGAGGATTCTAAAGAGTCGGCATTTCAGTATAGACTGGAGGTCTTAATAATTATTACAGAAAAATCTGAGGAAAAAACTAGGTCCACCAAATCCTGGGGAAATGGGTTTTGGATTGGTGGTGAGGCCACTGAAAACACAGATCTATATGGCAACGTATCTAAAGATACGTTGTTGTAGGGGCACCTGGGTAGCTCAGTGCATTAAGTATCTTGCTCTTGATCTCAGCTCAGGTCTTGATCTCAGGGTTGGGAGCCCTAGCCCCACACTGGGCTCCAAACTGGGCATGGAGCTTACTTAAAAAAAAAAAAAAAAAAAGACACTTTATTCTATGTCATGAATTTGTCAAGAAAAGTTGAAATTGGAAAAATGGCCTCAGAGAGCAGAGAATGACATTTGTAATATAACCTGGTATTACCAAGCAAAGTTGATGTCAATAATAACGGTTGAAAGATAGCATCACAGGGACGTGGCTGTAACTGCATACCATGTCACACTGGGTCTCTCCTGCAGCCTGTGCTTTGTGAGAGGAAGAAACAAGGTTAAGCAATGAGGAGAGAAAAAGAGGCTTCCCTGAGGCAAAATGAATTGAGGAATTCATAAGTTTGTGTGTGGAGGCTGCAAACTTAAAGAAAAAAACAAACAAAACAAGCCTACAAACCTACAAAACCTCAGATGATACTCATGAAAACAAGAGAGTTTCGTATCTTTTGTGGATGATGAAGGAATGGATTGAATTGCTCCAGAACTGTGAATTCTAATGTCTAATAAATCTCAGAAAGGTTTTTTCAAAATCATCTTTTCCTTTTTCTTTTTTTAGCTAGGAATTCAGGGCAGGCACTCCTCCATGAGTCATGCCAAGCAGAGGTTCCATTTTCCATGATGAATATTAAGGCAGTGAGGGCCCAGGTACTGCAGCACTCCTGTTGTTCTGTGGTTATGTTGAACTTCCCTTTTGTCAAAGCAGAAAAACCCACATTGAGAGAGGTGGTGAGTGAAAAGTTTACTTGGACGAGTTGCAGCGGGGCCCTCAGCAAGGGCCTTCCACCTGTCTAACCCCTCTGTCATCCCCGAGGAAGATGGGATGCTCTCTTCTTTCTGGACTTCAGTCGGCTTCCATAGTCTCACTCTCACTTCCATGGGCAGTCATTCCAAATACTCAGCCACTTACGGCAATGCTAGAACGCTAGAGTAACGTTTATAAGCTAGAAAATTATAGGTGCATAGCATAGGGTCAGTGTCTCTGTCCAACTTACAAGATGCATCTGCTTCCTTGAATTAGTTCTGCTTTTCTCCTTTCACTGAACTAGGTGCTCCTCCCCACCCCTGGTCCTTGATCAGGCATTGCTCTTTTGAATTTACTCTCCCAGGGAGATGCTTGAGCTGCAACCCAGCTTCCGTTCCAGGAGGCCCCTGCATTCCCAGTGCTGGTGCTTCACCCTTCTTTGCCCAGCACCTCCCACTACTGTTTTATTCCCAAGATCTCTCCCCTTACTCAGCTTCTCTCTTGTTGCCCTCCAGATCCCGTAGTTAAAACAAATATTCCCAACTATTAAAAAGCCCTTTAGGGGTTCCTGGGTGGCTCAGTGGGTTAAACCTCTGCCTTTGGCTCAGGTCATGTTCTCAGGGTCTTGGGATCGAGCCCCGATCGAGCCTCTCAGCAGAGAGTCTTCTTCTCCCCCAGCCCCCTCTGCCGGTCTCTCTGCCTACTTGTGATCTCTGTCAAATAAATAAATTAATTAAAAAAAAACAAACAAAGTCCCTTTTAGCTATTTAATTGTATTCTTCCTAACTTATTGTCCTTCTCCTGGCCCTCCTCCTCCTCTCCACTGTCCAGATCTCCCAGCTATAATATTTCTTCCTCTGTGTCTTGAAATTGCAAAACATCATGTCCTACTACTACTTTTTAAACTTAACATTCAAAAGATGCTCAAAACAAAAAGTGGCACACATCATTTGCTTAGTGTCCTTGGGTCACTCTGACTTTCAAAGTTGAAGAAATTTCCTGAAAGATCATTTGAGAATGTCACAAATATGCAACTGAAAGATCTGGTGGACATTATGGCAAACTCTCATATAGAAACTCTAATCAATAGGAAATTTGTCATCCTCCAGAATGAAGGTTTGCATGGAGAATCTAAAGAGACAGATTCTCCTAAACTCCAAACATATTCTAATTCAAAACAGACAAACAGATAAATACAAATAGATTTATTTATTTATCTTTCTACAAATGCTTTAATTTGTTTCATCTCTATAAATAAAGTTTGGTAAGTTTTGTAAATGCTGACTTTGGATGATATTTAGTAAGCATTTTATTAAAATTCTGTGGATTAGCACTTGTTTCAACATTCCAAATAGCATAAATCTAATATGTACGCTCTGTTAAGCATTCTACTTAACCTACCATACAAAGAACTTGCCAACTAGCAGAGGAGAGTTGTTTTTCTACCTCGATCATTGCCAAGCTAGAAAAATAGAGGTAAAAGAAACTGAAAATCCTCTTATCTTTTGGTACTCAGTGGTCAAAAGATGTTAATTTTTTTTCGGAGATGAATAGGATGTATTTAAAGATCAGGGTCCCATTTTCCTGAGATTTACATTTTTAAGTTCAAATGGAGGACGGGACCTGTCACAGAGCAGAACTGCATGACAATGACAAAAGTTTGCTCAGTTGCCTGTGTAGACTGCCCTTCTAGAAACTGACCACTGCATGTAACTTGTAACCTACTGACAATTTTAGAAAAGCAGTTTCATCTTAAAAACTAAATCAGGGCGCCTGGGTGTCTCAGTTGGTTAAGCATCTGTTCTCTCTCTCTCTCAAATAAATAAAAAAAATATTAAAAAAAAAACCCTTAAAAATGAAAAGAAACTATTTGTGAGAGTTTCCATCCATGCCCTCCAATCCCCTTACAAATGCTGTTCCTGTTTCTACTTTAGGATTGCTAAGATGTCACTTTTCTTCAATGTAAGAGTTGCTTCTTTGATTAAAGTGCTGATCATATTATAAACCTGTGATTCTTCACAATAGGACCCAAAGTGATGTTCCTTCCCCACAGTCTCAAAAGTGTTTGCTCCTGGTTACTCAAATCATTTTGGCCATCACTGGAACCTTATAGTATTTGTAAAATTAGAGAAAAGAGGGGCAGAATGACTTGGCTTCTCTCCTTAATTGCATAACCTCGTGTGAATCAAGATAAAGGTATACAAGATAAAGATCCTTGTAGCTATAAATGCATCATATCCCAGTAAGTTGGGAAGTGATAAATGGTAGTAATGGATGAATATGGAGTCAGTTAGATGCCATTATGTCCATCTAGCCTTGTCACCCTGTACCTCATTTGTCATGGCTTTCTTCTAGACAGCTCTCTTTCTAGCTATTGGGTATGTGTTTTTTGCTGCTGTTTCTACCTTGGGTTCCTTCCAGTTCCACAAATGCTGACTACCTATTATCACTAATGACATACATCTTTTACATTATGATTAAGGGCCTGCCATGAGGCCACCCTGTTTTCTCTTTGTACCAGATAAATTGTCTGATTATGACCAGATTCTGCCTGTTCTAGTTCTGGCTTTGCATTTTTTTCCCCCCTGCAGATCTAAGTATAAAGCATCCTCTGTTTGTTTTGTTTTGTTTTTACACCTACTAGGCAGAGCCATTCAAGAGATACTGTGATAGTTAATTTTATGTGTCAAGTGGGCTAGGCATGGTATCCAGATATTTGGTCAAACATTATTCTAGATGTTTCTGTGAAGTTTTTTTTTTTTTTTTAGGTGAAATGAACATTTCAATTCATAGACTCTGTGTAAAGCAGGTTTTCCTGTATATTGTGTGTGGGCTTCATTAAACCAGTTGAAATCCTTAATTCAAAAAACAAAAAACAAAAACAACAACAAAAAAGTTCTCCCCAGAGGAAATGGAAATTCTGTAAGCAGACTTCTTCCCTGAGTCTCTAGTTTGCCCATCTATCTTATAGATTCAGATTTGCCAGTCTCCACAACTGCATAAAACAATTCCTTAAAATAACTCTCTCTCTCTCTCTCTCTCTACACACACACACACACACACACACACACACACACACACACCCTATTGGTTCTGTCTCTCTGGAGAATACGGACTAATACACATACTGAGCATTTGACTTACCTCTATGTAAAATTATGATCACTTAAGTGGGGGGTTCCTAATACATATTAGAAAACTCCTATTGTCTGACTTGTACTGATTTTTCCAAGATAGAAAGAGAAGGAGGGAAGGAGGGGGAGGAAGAGAGATACTGACAAACACACAGAGAGAACATATTGTTATTGTGTTCCATTAGGCTTTAACTTCTAGGGTGGGAAGAAATTTGGTATCTTGTGTATAACATGGATGACGATAGGGGTGTTAAACCTGATGGTGGTCCAAATCCTTCAACCCGTCCTTCTCCTCCATCCATCATTATCTAAATTAGTCCCTGGTTTATTGTATCTTATATTATTTTATTTTACATTTAAACTTTATTTCATTTTTTAAAATAAAATCTTCCATATCTCTATTTCCTCCTCTCTTCCTCTGCTTCTACCCTCATCCATGGCTCCAAAACGTTATATCAGATATGGGACAAAATCCCTCACTGTCCTACTTTCAGCCACCAAAGCTGTGGCCAGACTAACTTTCCTAAGCCTCATTTTCATCATTCATTTCCTGAAAACTCAGAAGAAACTCTTTTTCTAACTTTAAGCCCTGCTTATACAAATCGTTTATCTACTTATTTCTCTGTATTCTTCTCTGAATCATACTCCAGCCTCTGCTTTTTCTTCTCATGAAACTTCTTCTATCTGAGGGTCATCTCCCTTTTCTTTGGCAAAGTGCTATGCTCCCTTTGGGGCCCACTTACAGCTCCATGTGTGCCTTGTTTGTTGCTTCTGCTTCTCATGGATTTTCTTCCCCTATGACCTAAGACAGACACATATGCTTTGTCTAGAAAATAATTTTAAGTAGTGTTTCTCTCTTATGCATAAATCTTACATTGTTTCTATTTCATATGTGTAGGTCTTGAATAACAGAGATCCATGGATGAGCCTGGTGGTGGGTATTAAGGAGGGCACGTATTGCATGGTGCACTGGGTGTGGTGCATAAACAGTGAATCTTGGAACACGGAAAAAAATTAAAAAAATTTTCAAAAAAATATAGATGGAAAGTGCACTGTAGTCTAGTGTGAACTGAATTTTCTTTTTCAGAGCTGTTCTCTCTGCTTGTTGAACAATCAGGCTGATACTGTTGTAAATAAGAGTTCTCCAACATGAAATTTTAATTTACTCCCAAATCTAGGCCTTGGAAACACTGCAGATGCATGTGACAATGCATTCTTTTTTTTTTTTTTTTTAAAGATTTTGTTTATTTATTTGACAGGGAGAGGAGAAAGAGAGAGAGGAGGGGGAGAAAGAGAGCATCCACAAGCAGGAGGAACGGGAGAGAGAGAAGCAGGCTCCCAGATGGGGAGGGAGCCAAATTCGGGGCTCGATTTCAGGCCTCTGAGATCATGACCTGAGCCAAAGGCGGACGTTTAACCAGCAGAGCCACCCAGGCGCCCCAGGACAGTGCATTCTTATCCTAAAGATGGGATTGCATTATTGAGGGTGAAGGATTTCTTCCAATATTTTCCCCAAGCAGTATCACCTTAATCTCTCTCCCCGTTTTGTCTTACCTTCTTTCTGAAAACTTTATCTCTTATTTACATGTAATAATGGAGTGATAGGTTTTTAGGTTAAGATCTCTCTCTTTTTTTTTTAAGATTTATTTGTTTATTTTAGAGACAGTGAGTGAGCATGGGGGAGGGGAAGGGCAGCAGGAGAGGAAGAGAGAGTCCCAGGCGACTCCCTAATGAGCGCAAGCCTGGAAGTGGGGCTTGATTTCGTGACCCCGAGGTCACGACCTGAGCCAAAACCAAGAGTCAGAGGCTTAACCCACTGAGCCACGCTAGCGCCCTTAAGTTAAGATTTCTGTTAAAATTGTCATAATGGCTTAATTTTGAAATTCATTTAAGGGCTTATTCATGTAGACATTCTCCTTGTCATTATAGCTGTCTTCCACTGAGGGAGGGATGATCCAGGAACCAGAGCCCAGCAAGTTTGTTCTCATTGTTTGAGTGCCGCCAAGTGCGAAAAGAAACAGAATGGAGCTGGTGTCCAGATAATCTGTGAAGAGGCTGCCGTGCTCTGTGGTGTGGGGCACACCTCTTGCTGAGCCAAGAGCTGCTGCATGCTGGTTTTCTGGCACGAGTGAGGAGCTGACATTTCAGCTCCACTGAGTAAAATACAAACACAACTGCAGTTTGCTAGTGGCCACTCCAAGAAATGAGAAGGGATAGAATGCAGATGCTAAACCAAAAGTGAAAAATAGGACAGATGCCAAACACTGAAATTAAAAAACAAAAAACCAAACATTACTGGGTTGTTAGAATAGAACCTCTAAATTGGGATGTATAGGGGATCAAGTCCTCATAGGTGTTACTAGCTCTGTAGATTTAAAGTAATCATGGAAGTAGCTTCCTGGAACAGTCAGAAAAAGAATTCCAGAGTCCTCCTGAATTGTTATATTTACTTATATATGCAACACAGTTCTTTATATTTGTGGGCCTCTTCTCTGTAAAATACTGGACAGATCAATCAAAAGCATTTGATTGATCAATAATAATGGATCCTCATCCATCTTTCTTATTAAGTAAATTTAAGCCAACAAAAATGAATGTAAGTGATAAAAGTGACCATGTCAAGGATCTGAGAACCAACACATGTTGACATCTCCAAGAATGTGCTCACCAGTCAGATGACCATAAAGTGCTAACAGGGAGGAAATATCTGGATATCTGAGAGGCATGGCCAAAACCAGTTCACCAGCCTGTTACAGACTCTGCAGACATGTGTATTACTACTTCCCACTGATGAGCCTATAACAGACATTGCTCATTAATCAGATCAGGCTTTCTTGCTGAACCTGCTCGTGGCTTCAGAATTCTTCATAATGATTTTGCCTCTTAAATACCACTCAATCAATTCACGTTTGTTCATCTCCCCTTCTATCACTCTAGACCAAGCTATCAATATTCGTAGTCCAGATTGTTGTTAAGACTCTTCTAATTGATTGCTTGCATTTTCCCACCTCCAGCCAATTTCCCACAAGCAGTGAGATCTATTTAAGCTCAAATTTGATGTGTCACTCCTTTGCTTAAAACATTTAATGGTATTAACAGGGCTTATCAAACTCTACGTTTCTAGAGCTTCACTGCCTTTTTTTTTTTTTTTTTAAGCTTTTATTTATTTATTTGACAGATCACAAGTGGGCAGAGAGGCAGGCAGAGAGAGAGAGAGAAGGGGAAGCAGACTCCCTGCCTATCAGAGAGCCCCATGCAGGGCCCAATCCCAGGACCCTGGGAACATGACCTGAGCCAAAGGCAGAGGCTTTAACCCACTGAGCCACCCAGGCGCCCCTAGAGCTTCTCTGTTTTCTATGCCGGCTTTCTTCACTTTCCTTCAATATGCCATGCTTCTTCCAGCTTTCCCTACTTGCCTCTGCCCAAAACACTCTTCACCATTCCTCCCCAATCCTTGTTTTTGTCTTCCTGTCATTCAGATAAGTGTACATATTATTTCCTTAGGAAAATCAATTGACTATATAGAATTGAAAATAAAGAATATATATATTATGAATTGTGCACCCCATATCCTTTGTATCAGCCAAATTTTATACTAAACTTTTGTATGCATATGTATCACACTGCTTTGTTTTTTATTTTGGATTTGTTGTTAAACATTCACCAGCACTTCACAGAGGAACTCCAGTGGTCACAAAACTAATGGGCTGTATTGGTTTCCCTCCCTTTCCTGTTTTAGTTTCCTGTTCCTTTACTGGTTTTCTTGGGATCATCTCCAAAATACCCCCTTATAATCAAATCCTTATCTCAGGCTCTATTTTGTGGGAGACTCAAACCTTGCCAGTCATGGAGTGTATACGTAATCCACTATTTTATCTCCATATCTAATAAGCACAACATAAATATTTGTTGAATGAATAAAATAAGCACAGGATCCCAGAGAGCCACTACTAGCTAAATGAACTTGTTGAAATCTTTTTTACTCTGTGGTTTACTGGCCCAAGGCGGGTTTGCTTGGATCTGTGGCCTGCAGTGCTGCTGCAATTCACCTGTGATGGACCAGTCTCTCATCTAAAGATGAGAGACAGGGTGGGGTGCAGGGAATCTAGATGGAGCCCTTGGAAAAAAGTCAATGTGTACCAGTGCCAAATGAGACAAAACCAGAGAGTGGACTTCAGTGAAATGGAGGAAAAAGTGAGCTCCCCTGGGAAGGGAAGAAGAAGAAATGGTGGTGTTAAGCTGAGATAAAGTTGCCACGGGTTACTGCAAGCTGCTTGGTACCGACCATCCTCTAAATATCTACGTGAGTGTGTTTAAGGGAAGGACTATGAGGGTGGGAGGAAGGGAAAGTTGCGATTTCTAATGACAACTGCTTCTACCTGCTTTTTGCCCTTGCAGGATTGGCAGAATTTATCTTAGAAACATGGTCTTGGTTCAGTATAATGTTAGAAAGAGATTAAACAGAACACTATTCTGCATAAAAAATAGGATCATAATAAAATCGGGAAGAGTCTAGAAAAAGAATGGTCACTGAGGGGGTTTTGAGAGAATAGGGGCTGACCATGGTGCAGCAGGGAAGTTCCACGTGGGGGTGGAAAGTCAGAGCACAGATCTCCTTGGGAATTGCTGAAATTTGGGTCATGGCCCTGAATTTACCAAACTTAAATTCTGAAGGACAGCACTATCTCGCCTGACATCTAGGTGAAGTTTAGAATGACCAAATTAGAGAGTTGGACGGACTTCAATTCACTCTTCCTCTTTCTCTGGGCATTGTGAAGATCGGATCTACAGCCCAAGTGTAATTGCAAGCCTCAGCTGAATGGCTATTCCTTCCTTCCTTCAGACGCTATTTTCCTCATAGACCTCTCTGAACAATTTTTATCAGCAACCTATTCCTATTAGGGAAACTTACTGTTTGAGCCTCAATTTAAAGTACAAAGAAGAAAAGGCAAAAATATTGACCGCAGTGATTTAAAGTTCAGGTGAGTTTTTCTTAGAAATCTTTCCAAGTCTTTCTATTGTCCTTTCATCCTAAAGTGGAACAATTTAAATAATGCCTTTGCCAGGACTTCATGGTTAAGTTAGGATATGAAAAGTTTTTGGTTAGCAGAATGGCCGATGGCATATTTTTTTTACTTCATGACTACACATTAATCAGTGTGGAAGTTAATGTATCAAGTGTGGAGGAGCTGATGAAAGTTCTTCAGCACTCTTATTTTGATTAAGGTATTTACCAGTGAGGAATAGCACCTTGTATCACCTTCCACGTGAGGCTGTCTGTCTCTAGCTTCAGAAGAACTGACACAGGGTGGGGTGCACCTTCCAGAAGTTTGCGGTCTGAGACTTACTACAGTGGTAGACTCATTAAGGTTGACAATAGTAACAAATAATTATGAAATCCTAATCATGTGCCACACACTGTGTTTAGTGCAGGAGGTTTTGTTTTGTTTTGTTTTTGTTTTTGTTTTTTTTTAAACGTGTTCTTTTATTTTAGGAATTCAGTTTTAAGGGGTTACCAGACATGCATAGTAATAATTTCAGTACAGAGTGGTAAATGTTTGATGGTGGTATATATGGAGTCAGGAAACAGATGGTAATTATGAGTTTTTTCAGGGAACGGTTGGGGAAAGCTTCACTGAGGAGGTGGCACATTAGCTAGAATTTAAAGCACGAGTAGGAGGTCATTAGGCAAAAGGAAAGGAAGGGTATTATAGGCATGAGAGAAAATAATTGGTGCAAAGTCACAAGCATGAATATGGATGACGTATTTTGGCAGTGATGGGTGGTGTGACCAGAAGAGATAGCAGGCTACTGTTTCTGGATCACTGAACTGATTTTCTCTGAACTTCTTAGTAGGTAGGGCAAAAAAAGGAAATAATCAAATTATTCTTATGAACTCTGACTTTCATGGAGGTATTATGATACAAATTCATTCTTTTGCTCCTTCAATTATTCAACATATGTTAATTGCTTGCCTAGTAGATGCCAAGCATCTGGCTGGACACTGATGATACTGCAAAAATAGAGATGGAATGAGTCCTTAACCTTATGAAACATTAGCAGCTCTCTCTACTGAGTTCTCTATTGAGTTCATTCAGTTTAGATCATCTCACTGCTTCCTTTCAATGGAGTCAAATGCTGAGGTGAGATTAAGAAAATTTGGAAATGTGAGGTGATTTTAATGTATTACCTAGATGGGATGTGCTTGCTAATTTTATGTCAGCTGTCGGGCCATGGGGTGCCCAGATATTTGGTTAAAGCTGATGTGGTTGTAAGGGTACTTCCAGATGCATTTAACATTTGAATAGGTAGATGAAGTAAATTGCAGATTGCCTTCCCTAATATGGGCCTCATCTAATCAGTTGGAGACATGAATAGAACAAAAAGCTAAGTAAGGGAAAATTCTCTTTGCTTGACTGTGTTTGAGCTGGGACATTGGTTTTTCTGCCTTTGGACTTAGACTGAAATTATACCATTGGCTCTTGTGGGTCTCCAGCTTGCTGACTGTACATCCTGGGACTTCTCAGCCTCCATAGTCACATAAGCCAATTCCTAATATTAAATCAGATATAGATAGGGATGCCTGGGTGGCTCAGTCAGTTCAGTGTCCAACTCAGGTGGTGGTCTCAGGTGGAGATCTCAGGGTTGTGGGATTAGGTCCTGCGGTCAAGCTCTGTGCTGGGGCATGAACCCTGCTTGGGATTCTCCTTCTCCTGATCCTGCTTTTCTCTCTCCATCTCTCTCTCTCAATCCCCCTTCCTCTCAAAAAAAAAAAAAAAAAATCAGAAATAGATATAAATTTCTTATTGGTTCTGTTTTTCTGGAGAACTCAGACTAAATACAGGGGAATAAATGACAAAACAATGTCCAATAGCAGAATAGCTTTGCCCAAAGTTTGCTTTTTCACTACTTAAAATATTGCAATTTATTAGGAGATCTGGCTTGCGACTTAAATGAAATGTCCAGCAAGTGAAAATAGCCTATAATTTGGAAGAGAGAACACTAAAGAGGTTTTCTCTCTCTCTCTTTTTTTAAAGATTTTATTTATTTATTTATTTGACATAGGGAGAGAGAGATCACAAGTAGGCAGAAAGGCAGTCAGAGAGGGAGGGTGAAGCAGGCTCCCTGCTGAGTAGAGAACCCAATGCAGGGATTGATCCCAGGGCCCTGAAATTGTGACCTGAGTCAAAAGGCAAAGGCTTAACCCACTGAGCCACCCAGGTGCCCCAAGAGGTTCTCTTTTGATAGATCAGATCATCATTCTAATGAGGGAAAAGAAAGATGTATTGTTGTCAATACACACCTAAAACAAATCAAACCACAAAAAAATTGATAAAATTTTTGAACAAGATGGATTCATGTTATGAGGAAGACAGGGTGTTGAGTTTCTCCAATATTTTATGACTCTCACTTTATGAAATAGGAGTGATCTTAACAGTTAATTGGCTCTGTAAGAACAAACGGCTTAGGATCAACTACCTCCCCAAAATGTTAATAATAGAAGATCTCAGAATTTTATACAAAATACCAATTCATTTAGCGTTCTAGAGGTATATTTTGCAAGTACTTTATCTCAAGGGATTAACTACTAAGTCAAACTGCTTAAACTGAGAGATTTCTATGAGTGCTTTATTGAGATTTTAATGGGTTGGTGGGTGTTTGGTGACACTAACCTTAAAAATTTTCCAGGCTAAATTTACCTCAGTAATACCATGGTGTAGGAAGTTTGGAGTCCTGGTTGTCATTTTACCTGTGCATGGGGGAGATGCAGAACTGTGTTTTGAGAGAGGGAAGCTTTGGTCTTGTCTAGAATGCTTGTGTTCCCCTCCCCCCATTTCCATGTGTATAAATAGAAGGCCTTTTTATTAGGACACTTACTAGTTAGGGTCTTCATTTTTCATTAAGATATGGCATTTCTCTTCCCAGCTGGGGTGATTATGAAAGCATGTGGATCTGCCTTTAATTGGTAACAGAATATTTGCACTCTAGGCCCATGTCAGCAAATGCAGTGCTTCTTGGTCAATACTAATCAAAAGCTGAGTTATGAGATATAATTTTTATTTATGGAACATTGACTAAAAGTTATGCAATACATTCATTCCTCTGGATACTCTAAAATCAATCCTTGAATTAAGGCAGACTGTCAGAACCTAGCCCCTCATAGAACTGCTGTAATGAACTAGGCTTTAGCATTCCTTATGCCTCTCCAGTGAAGCAAAGTGCTAAGAAACTCAGAGGCAAATTCACAAGTTACCCAAAGCAAACTTATAGAACTGTATAATGTTTATTTTGTACACAATTTTCCTTAGAGTCATTTGATTTAAAAAAGCAAACTCTTGAGGTGAAACATAACATAAAATTTTAAAATGCATGATTCAGTAATTGTGAATTAGTAAATTTACAATGTTGTGCAAATACCACCTCTATCTACTTCCAAAATTGTTTTATTACTTCAAGAATCATCTGACATTTTTTGCTTTATCTTTTCTTCTATTTTTCTAATTCTCTAAAATCTTTTTGTATTTCCTACATGTCTGTAAATCATCATAAATTTTTTTTGAATGAGGTAGGATTTTAATAAACAAATTATAAATAAAAACTAACAATAAGCTCCAGTGCAGGAGATTGAAGAGGAGGAGTCAGGAAATATGAGAGGAATCAAGAAGTGATTTTGTGGAAGCCAGATGAGGAAGGAATTTCTAGAAGGGAGTGGTTGACAGGAGCCCTTGCTAGAAACATCAAGTAAAATAAAGATGGAAATGAGGCTGCTAAATTGATTAATTAGGATCCCATCTGTGATTTTTTTGAAAATTGTGTCCCTGTAATGTATGGTTAGAGGTGAAACCTTTGTGAAACTTTAAAAAAAAAAAATCTATAGCGTTGTAAAACAGAGAGAAAAGAAGCTGTGGTTTGAAGGCAAAGCAAGTTTGAGGGAATTTTTTTTAATGGTGGGGTAGGTAAGCCAAATATAACAGTGGGTGGAGGAAAACTGACATGGTGTCAGCTTTGCAACCAGCTACGGTGTGACCTTGAGCAAGACACTTCACATTGCTAGCCTTGATTTTCTTACCCATGAAGCACAGTAGCTTAACCAGATTATGTCTAAGATTCCTTCCAGCTTTAGTGTTCTAAAATACAATCTTGAGTGAAAGGAATGTATAAATATATGAGAACAGTAAAGCAATTTTGAAAACACAATAATGCACTCATCATGATATAGAATCATTTTTATTAACCTACCTGAAATACTGATCTTTAATAAGGTTTTATGATATCATAATGAAAGAAAGGAATCCACTGAGCATTTGCTATCAACAACTTTACCATAAAGGTTTGCTTTGTATTATACAGCCCACTTATTTTTGTTTTTATTTTTAAAATTTTTTCCAAAGATTTATTTGTTTATTTTAGTGAGTGTGAGAAAGAGAGAGAGTGAGGGCATGGAGAGGGGCAGAGAGAGAGGGAGAGAAATCCTCAATCAGATTCCCCACTCAGTGTTGAGCCCAATGTAGGGCTCCATCCCAGTATCCTGCGATCATGACTTGAGTCAAAATTGAGTCAAACCATTAACCAGTTGAGCCACCCAGGCACCCCTACAACCAACTTTCAAATAATTTGAAAGTCAAAATAGTGGTTGATGTGGATTGTAGTGGATTATAAATGGCCATAAAATTTTTGATACTTCTCCTATCTAGAGATAAGGTCTATGTTTCCTCTTCCTGAACTGAGATGATCTCTATGGCTGTCTAGCCATTAGGATGTGAGGAATTGACACTGTTTCCAAGCTGTTAAGAGAGATTGGCAGCTTCCACTTTCTGACTGCTGCAATGCTGACTCTTTAAACCTATGATGCCATGCTTTAAGGATGCCCAAGTAGCCCTGTTAAAGAGACCTAGATAGAATAGAAATGAGCCCCTGCACCCCAGTTCCACCAACCAACAGCTGTGGTTGAGTACTGAATTGCCAGCCATATGAATAAAAAAAGATGTTCAACACCTGTTAGCTTGAGATACTCTAGGTGACACAACATGTGGCAGAGAAAGACTGTCCTCACTGATCCCTGCCCAAATCTCAGACTTAAGGGCAAAATAAATGATCAATATTTTAAGCCACAAACTTTGGGGATGGTTTGTAGTGCAAAAATAGGTAACTGTATCATGCAGTTAAAATTTATTCACTAGTAATCAGGTAAGCCAAACATAATCTTTATGGGTGGTTCTGCTTTTGTGCCAATATGTATTTGAGAAAAAAACTTGTATTCCATAAAATTGCATACTAATTGCACACAAGGTTTATGAGGAAGGTAGTAGTGAAATAGACCACTCAAAACCTGTAGAATTTTGTAAAGAGAGCCCTACCTAAAACAGTAACAATCCTATTAAAAACATCAACCATAACATAGTAATTTGACAACAGTTGTAGAAATAAAAGCAAAATTAAACTATTGAGAGCATACCAAAATAAAAAACTTTTATACAGCAAAGGAAAGCATCAACAAAACAAAAAAGCAACCTATTGAAAGGGAGAAGATATTTACAAATGATATATCCCATGGGGGTTATATGCAACATACATAAAGAATTTATACAACTCAACACCAAAAAAAACAAATAATCCAACTAAAAAATGGACAGCTGACCTGAATAGATATTTTTCCAAAGAAGACATATAGATGGCAAACAGATACATTTGAAGTCGCTCAATGTCAATAATGATGAGAGAAATGCAAATTAAAACCACCATGAGATATCACCTGGCTACCTGTCAGAATGGTTAAAATAAAAAACACAAGAAATGGGCAGAAGATATGAACAGACACTTCTCCAATGAAGACATACAAATGGCTACCAGACACATGAAAAAATGTTCATCATCACTAGTCATCAGGCAGATTCAAATTAAAACCACATTGAGATATCACCTTACACCAGTTAGAATGGCCAAAATTAGCAAGACAGGAAACAACATGTGTTGGAGGGGCTGTGGAGAAAGGGGAACCCTCTTCCACTGTTGGTGGGAATACAAGTTGGTGCAGCCTCTTTGGAAAACAGTGTGGAGATTCCTCAAGAAATTAAAAATAGAACTTTCCTATGACCCTGCAATTGCACTCCTGGGTATTTACCCCAAAGATACAGATGTAGTGAATAGAAGGGCCATCTATACCCCAATGTTTATAGCAGCAATGGCCACAGTCGCCTAACTGTGGAAAGAACCAAGATGCCCTTCAACGGACGAATGGATAAGGAAGATGTAGTCCATATACACTATGGAGTATTATGCCTCCATCAGAAAGGATGAATACCCAACTTTTGTAGCAACATGGACGGGACTGGAAGAGATTATGCTGAGTGAAATAAGTCAAGCAGAGAGAGTCAATTATCATATGGTTTCACTTATTTGTGGAGCATAACAAATAGCATGGAGGACATGGGGAGATAGAGAGGAGAAGGGAGTTGGGGGAAATTGGAAGGGGAGATGAACCATGAGAGACTATGGACTCTGGAAAACAATCTGAGGGTTTTGAAGGGGCTGGGGGTGGGAGGTCGGGGTACCAGGTAGTGGGTATTATAGAGGGCACGGATTGCATGGAGCACTGGGTGTGGTGCAAAAATAATGAATACTGTTATGCTGAAAATAAGTAAAAAATAAATTAAAAGAAAAACACAAGAAATAAAAGTGTTGGAGAAGATGTGGAGAAAAAGAAACCTTTGGCACTGTTGGTAGGTATGCAAATTAGTGCAGCCACTGTGTAAAATACTAGTTTCCTCAAAAAATTAAAAACAGAATTACCATATAATTCTATAATTCAACTACTGGGTATTTACCCAAAGAAAACAGAAACACTAATTTTGAAAAGATACATGTACCCTCACGTTTATTGCAGCATTATTTACAATAGCCAAGATATGGAAGCAACTCAGTTGTTCATAGATAGATGAATGGATAAAGAAGATATGGTATATACATATAGTGGAATGTTACTCAGTCATTAAAAAGAATGAAATATTGCTATTTGCAATAACATATTTGGACCTAGAGTATATAATGCTAATTGAAATAAATCAGAGAAAGAGAAATATGTGGAATTTAAGAAACAGCAAATGAACAAAGGAAAAAAGAGAAACAAAAAAAAATAGGCTCTTAAACACAGAGGAAAAACTGTTGGTTAGCAAATGGAAGGTGCATGGGGGGATGGGTGAAATTGATAATGGGCATTAAGAGTACATTTATCTTGATGAACACTGAGAAATGTATAGAATTGTTGAATCATTATATTGTACACTTGAAACGAATATATTACTATATTTTAATTATACCTGAATTTAAAAAATAAATTTAAAAAAATTTTAAAAATTAAAAGAAATCAGCTATAACAAATCTCCTGTGTCATTTGCATTTAGAATCACGGTTCCTCCTTATCAGCCTTATATCCTGGGGTTTCTGTTTCCTTAAAGACATTATTATGTATAGCTTCACCAGAAAGCTATACAAAGTGGAAAGCATAAGGGGCTCTAGAAGCCACTAAATCAGCTTCTTTTTGCACTAAAAAAAAGACTGCTGCAGAATTTTAATTTTTTTCTTAAATTCTTCATAAATTGCTAAAATTCCTTTTTAACTGTGATAAAGTTGAACTCTATTGCCTCAAAAATGAACGGTTTTGGAAATTCAAAAGTGAACCTAGAGGATTCCAATGTTTACTGACATCCTTACTTTTCAATTACACATGAGCTAATAGGCACCAAAGAAACATATGTAGCAGAACAGATGGTATGAATGGTCAGCCTGTATATGGAAAACAATACATATACTGACTGTAAAGGCCAGTACTGTGTTGCCGTAGTCCCTTATCCCTTATGACTTACCTTGTCCTGATGGACTCTCAGTTTTGAAGCCTGGAAGAGAAGGCTGCTCTGTGTGTGCAGCAGTTAGTACTGCTTTGGTTTCAGCTTCTTTCACCAGATCCATCGGGAAAAGGGGGATCAGTGCTCTCTGTGGGCCTAGGGCCCAGGGAGGGGGAAGGACACTGAAGATAGCCTCTTCTTCAGAAGAGGGTGCTTCAATGGATTGTTCTTCAGTCAGAAATGCAGGCGTGAGGAGACCTTCTGACTTGAGAATGACTTTACCACTAGTCTTTGAGGTGGTGTCATAGAATCCTCATAGAGGATGTAATTAGCTAACAAAGACTTTGTGGTAAAAAACTCACCAGGTACACTGTGTCCTGTTCTGTCCACTGTCTCAAGCCTGGATTGACCAAAAGGAAGTTCTGGACTCAAAGTAGCATCCTGAAGAATGAATTGAGAAAGACATGTTGAGAAGTGACATCTCCCTGTATGTGAGAAGGACTACACTCTATGCTTTTCTCTTTTATTTAGAGTTAAGCAAATCATTTTGTAGTTGACTTGAATCTACTATGGATTCGTCTTTTTTCCTACTGTGGATTCTGATATAGGTTCTGATACAGAAGTTTGTCATGGAAGGAAGACATGCATTGATAAAGTGGCAAAATATGATTAATTGGCCTCTTGGCTAACTGAGTTTGCCTGGGAAGGGTTAATTAATAGCTGAAATACTTTGAATTTTCTACCATGTTTGAATTTATGAATTCCTTCATTTAAAGAAGGAATGGAGCTTAGTCAGTACTTCCAATTATGAATATCCCATTGACAGCTTTTGGCATAAATTAAGCAGACATAGCTTTAAATGAAATATAAAAATTATTACAGAATTTATTATTTTATTTTGAATACATTAAACCCTCATAAATAAATACAAGTAAGGCCTTAAGACTTAAGAACATGCTTATAAAGTATGCTTATGTTTATATTTATTTCCGAAATTCAATATTAAATTATATATTCTGCTTTAAGTATTCTTTTCAGTTCATGAACATGTGTTTCTTCTATCAAAAAAGCAAATCTTGACACTAATTGAAACAAAGATCTAACAACATTGAAGAAAATTTTTGAGTTTTAGGATATTTGAAATGCAAGTTGTATCATATTTTTTTAACACAGAAACTGGAAGTGGGCAACAAAGTACTGCCTGTAAGATAGAAAAAAATTATAATTTGCATTGCAAAGAAGATTTTGCTCTGTTCAGTCTTTAAATTGATTTTTTTTTTTTTTTGATGCAAGCTTTTGAGGCTTTGTTCCTACTTGAAGAGCAAAAGAATAACAAACTCACTTACCTTTGTGATATCAGCAAGGAGTGTAGGCAGCACTGACTGGAAGTCAGGATTGGTGCCTGGCAATGACCCCCAAAATTCTGCAGGTGAAAAATCACAAGGTTTGAGTATTTATTTCTTTTTTTTCTTTTGTGGTTGGACACTAAAACAGTCAGGGTTGAAAGGTGTGGCAATAATCAGTTTTTAGAGGCTGGTATAGCAAATCATTAATAAATTAGCATCATACAAACTAATAGTCATTGATGTGAATGATATATTGGAGGACAGATGCAAAGGGTACATCTTGTATGTTTATGTGATAAGAACAGTTATCAAAGTAGATTTTTAGGGTACTTAGTTTAATTGTATAGATTTGGATCAGGCAGGCATATAGATTGGCTAAGCCAGTGGGGATGAAGATATAATGAAGCTAACAAAAAGAAATAGCTAGAATAAGCACTAGAACCAAAGACCACTTGCAGAGTCCTATTTCCACCTAGAAACCTGATTCTCAGAATATCCCAGAAGGTTGAACAGAGACAAACCAGAGTACCAGATGGTCTCTAAGATGACTCTGAAGCTCATGTTCTTTTGTCTAGGAGATTCTTTTGCCCTGCATCTTGTCCTCAGAAACTTTTTGATGTTTTCCAGTATTGAGTTTGACTACCTAAACCAGAGAAATAGAACTGGCAGAGAATGCCAGTTTCATGTCGTGTCATGCTAAAATAGAATTTCTAGTGTCCACCTATTCTGTTAAGAGTGCTGGGCATAATGAGGAATTCTAGGTTTATGGGCCCCTCCAGGTACCCTCTAAGAATCCTGAATGTGCCTGATGATCTTGTTAATTTTTTTAGACTGCCTGATATTCTCTGCCCTCAGAGGTTGACTTATATGAACTATATCAATGGCTTTTTGCCCTCTGGCCTTGGGAAGGCTTAGATCATTAGGTAAACCCTTCACGCCTTGAGGTAGTAATGGGGCCTTACTGCTTCTGGCACCAGAGAACTGTCCTGTTCTTTTGTGTATTAGGAAAAACTTTATAAATAACTCCTTCATCAAACTCTCATGCTGTCCCAATTTGAATGGCCATCTGTTTCCTTCCTTGGACTCAACCAATTTACTAGGTGAAGGAATCTGTTTGGGTCATGCCAGTGGAACAGAACTATCCACGGGTGCTTCTTTCTACCTGGACTCCACTGGGTAACTGTGGCTAACTACTGAATGGAAACTCTGGGCTTCTCCTAGACCTATTCTTGTTATGAAGTAGCACCCAATGGCTCACCAAATGAGACCCCGGTTGGAGTGAGGAAAGAGAAGTGATTCCATTCATGAG